>NC_091459.1:33753623-34053623 GCF_027789765.1 Dendropsophus ebraccatus
AGAAGGGACATATATTCAGAGAGAAATATACTGTATATATCTGATTCCTCTGTAGTTGCACCACATGTACATATATTGAGTTTTTTTATTACCAGTTTTCAGAGAAATATACTGTATGTTGGTGCAAAGCCAAGCCCCAGCTCCAGTTGTGCCAGAATACTAAGAAGTTGTTTCTTTCCACCTAAAATATTATGTCCTAAAGATAATATTTATGATATGAAAAACAGGAGCAAAGGAGTGTAGTTTCCATAATTTAACTACTAACATTTAGTAAAAATGAATTGTGCCTTTTCCATAAATATGGCTAAATATGGATCTTTGCATTTGCAAATATTTCAATTTTTAATGCTAGGATTTACCAGGCTCAATAGAAAAATATGGAACCATATTCTGTCAGGAATGTGCAGTAACCTGGTGTGAACTGGGCCTGTTTTTACTTTTGTGTAACACTCCTGCTTTCCTCTCAGCTTCCTGGCTATTCAGGAGTTAAGCTGAGCTCTGCTGGACTTGGACTCTGCTGCAACCTGGAAGATCAGAGCGCCGGTCCAATGGGGATCCGGACTGGGCTCTTGGTCAGTGTAAATGAAAGCTGAGGCAGTCTCCCAGCGCTGGCTATTAGGTTTCATACACTGGTCTCAGCTCCCCCTGTCTATTCCTGCGATCCCCTACCTAACTCCCTCTGTTTTGCTCAGTTTTGATACCTGACCTCTGGCTTGACTTTTTGACTATCCGATTGTTACTTGATTCTGTACTATGCTACCCGTTTGGTTCTGACCTTGCTTGTTTGACTATCCCATATTGTGTTTGTTTGTCTGTCTTGTTCTATGTGCACGTATCCAGCGCAGGAAACGTCTTCGTGGTTGTCCACGGCCGCCTAGGGCCGGTTGAGGCAAGTAGGTAGGGCCAGTTGGTGGGTTCAGCTTCAGGGCTCACTGTTGTTTCTTGTCCCTGCCATCCCTGTCCTGACATATTCCTGTTCATATAAACATAATACTGTATAAAGAATTCACTTTAACCCCTTCCCGCACGAGGGCGCGGGTGGGGGAGTTCAGAGCGGGGCCACACAGCGACCCCGCTCTGAACTGCCGAGGTCCCGGGTGCGGCTATTAGCGGGCACGGTCCGATCACCGTGCCGCTAATTAAGTCTTCAAATCTCATCGATCTATACAGTATAACTATACTGCATAGATCTCTATGAGAGATCAGTGTGCATATACTAGAAGTCCCCCAGGGGGGCTTCTAGTATGTGTGTTAAAAAAAAAAAAGTTGTATAATTAATAAATAATGCCCTCCCCTAATAAAAGGTTGAATAACCCCTCTTTTCCAATTTTATAAATAAAAATAAATAAATATATGTATAAATAAACATGTTTGAAATCGCCACGTGCGTAATCGCCCAAAATATTAATTAATCACATTCCTGATCTCGCATGGTAAACGGCGTAAGCGCCCAAAAAATACCAAAGTGCAAAATTGTGGATTTGTGGTCACATCAAATCCAGAAAAATTGTAATAAAAAGTGATCAAAAAGTCACGTATGCGCAATCAAGGTACCGATAGAAAGTACACATGATGGCGCAAAAAATGACACCTCACACAGCTCCATAAACCAAAGGATAAAAGCGCTATAAGCCTGGGAATAGAGTGGTTTTAAGGAACGGTTATTTTCTGTAAAAGGTTTTATTTTTTTACGAGCCATCAATTAATATAAAAGTAATGCAAGTTGCATATCGTTTTAATCGTACCGACTTGAGGAACATATTTAACATGTTAGTTTTTCCATAGGACACACGGCGTAAAAACGAAGCCCCCCAAAGTAAAAGAATTGCGTTTTTTTTTTTTTCAATTTCACTGCGCATATAATTTTTTTCTGGTTTAGCAACATATTTTATGCAAAAATTCAGCCTCTCATTGCAAAGTACAATTAGTGACGCAAAAAATAAGGGCTTATGTGTGTCTGTAGGTATAAAAATAAAACTGCTATGACCTTTTAAGTACAAGGAGGAAAAAACGAAAACCCAAAAACTAAAATTAGCCTGGTCCAGAAGTGGTCAATATGACGGACAGAAAAAAAAAAAAACGATCACAGAAAGATGTGATCCTGCAGCTTCTTCCAGTCACCACCGAACTGCTATCACTGGTAGAAAGGCCAGGGAGTGTGTGGGCGGATTGCCAACTCAGAATTCTGACCTAGCGTACTAGGTCTAACAATATGTCTAACAATTCTGGTATCTTTCTGGTATTAAAGGGGTAGTTCGGCGCTAAACAATTATTCACTAAATAACACACATTACAAAGTTATACAACTTTGTAATGTATGTTATGTTAGTGAATGGCCCCCTTCCCTGTGTTCCCTCCCGTGTTCCCCACCCAGGCTAGACCCGGAAGTGTAGTGCTCTATACTCACCTGATTCGTGTCGACCCCCGTCCGCCATCTTGTGACAATGATGTCATCTTCGGGCGGCTGGCCGAACAGCTCCGAACGTCCTTTGTGCCGCCCCCCTTCTGCCGCGTCATCAGCTGCTCAGCCGCGATTGGCTGAGCACAGTTATGCTCAGCCACGGGGAAGGGGGTCATTCACTAACATAACATACATTACAAAGTTGTATAACTTTGTAATGTGTGTTATTTTGTGAATAATTGTTTAGCGCCGCACTACCCCTTTAACTAGAGATGAGCATACTCAAGTCACGCTCATCTCTAGTATTGACTTTGGATTGTTGTAACGCCCGGAGTAGTGGATCCACTGGACCGGGACCAGCGATGGCACAAACCTCACCAGGGAGCGGAGTCTAAGGGGCCGCTGGTTTTCACCAGAGCCCGCCGCAAGGCGGGATGGACTTGCTGCGGCAGGCGACCCCCAGGTCGCTACCCCTGGCTTGGTTGCTGGTGACGGCAGGCGAGGCGTGAAAGGAGCAGGTACTGACAATGGCGTGTAAGCGTACCGCAGGTGACAGGCTGAACACAGGAACAGCAGAGAGACGGGAAGCAGGAACCAGGGACTAGGAGTAGGGACTGGGTAGCGGACAGGAATCAGGAACAAAGACTAGGGACCAGGTAGCGGACAGGAATCAGGAACAAAGACTAGGGACCAGGTAGCGGACAGGTATTAGGAACAACAGGGAGCTGGGCCAAACGCTATGGGAAGCATGTAGAGGCTCCAACACAGGGGACAGGGCATGCTGGGATTTATAGGGAGTGATTGGGAGTGATTGGGTGCAACTATCAATTAGGGACGGACTGGCCCTTTAAATCTGAGACAGCCGGCGCGCGCGCGCCCTAGGAGGCGGGGACGCGCGCGCCGGCCGGCACAGACGGAAGGCGGAGCGGGACGAGGTGAGGCGCCCCCCGGGGCCGAACAGACCGCAGCGCCGGGTCCCTGCACCAGGACCCCGGCAGCTGCCTGGGCAGGATGGCGGTCGCGGCGGCGGCCCGGAGCACGGGACGCCGCCGCGGCCATGACAATTGTTTGACTCTCAAATTCTGTTTTGGCATTGTTATATATCTGATTTCTCTTTAACCCCTTCCCGTCAGTAACATGTATATATACGTTCCTACTGCTCATACATCGTGCAGTAGGAACGTATATATATGTTCCTATATACAGATACTCCAGTGGATGATGAAAACACATCACCAAGTGATAATGTTCTACAATTAGTAATCATCCTATCTAGTAATCACGGAGATCCCCCATAATATACATATCTACAAAAATTGGATCAACACCCATATAAAAATCAAACATCTTTATTTTGAACAATAAACACACAATAAAATAACCAAGAAGCAATTCCAAACATGAAAAAAGTTTCAGACCAAGTGATTAGGGAAAAAAGAAAAAATCTTTTGAGTAAGGCTATGTGCTGTAAACAATATTCAGAGAGAAAGTGCTAATAGTGCAAACTTTAGTGCAAACTGATTGCTATTAAGGCTGTGTGTGCACCGGACCACAGTATACTAAGGCATATCCTGCTCTACACCCACATAGTGTTCAGTCAACTGCGTCTCATCAATATGGTCTGTTAGCAGCACTATCTATGAGCTTCTTAGTGCATAAAGTCCGCACTATGCTCATATGTAAACATAATCACACATATTGCACAAGCCATATAAATAATCATTGCATCTTACCCATAAAGTCACTGGTCTGGTCAGTTCCCCAACGCACGTTTCGCGATCGTAAAGCGACCTTTTTGCTTCCTCAATATATATGTTCCTGTACTGACGGGGTTACTGATGTGAGCGGGAGCGCCGCAGTGACAGCGATCCCGCTCACATCAGTGTCCGGGGCCAGAGGTAATGAGAGGCAGCTGCGATCCCACAGCTGACTCTCATTAACCACTTTAACGCCGTGATCTAGAGCGATTGCGGCGTTTAAGGTGCTTAGTGACAGATCAAGCATCTGTCACTTAGTGATCGGGACCGGTCCCAATCGCAAGTGCCGACAGGCGGGGGTAAGCTCCTTACCTCCGTCCTGTCGGTTTGGCTATCCATGTATAGAGTCTGCTCTCAGGCAGGCTCTATACATAGATCGCCGATAACACTGATCAGCATATGCAATCTAATGATTGCATCTTTTACAGTAAATAAGTATTAAAAAAAGTGTAATAAAAAAAGTTTTATAAAAGTATTTAAAAAACCCTTATAACCCCCCCCCCAATAAAAGTTTAAAAGACATATTATATATTGTAGCGTGCGGAATTGTCCGCTCTATTAAAATATAACATTATTGTTCCCGCACGGTGAACTGCGTAAATGAGGGAAAAAAACAAACCAGGATAGCTGAATTTATTAAATTATATATCACAAAAAAATTTATAAAAAGCAATAAAAATGTTTCTGTTACACCAATATGATATTAATAAAAACTAGAGATCATGGCGCAAAAAATGACACCGCAACCAGCCCTGTAGGTGGAAAAATTAAAGCGCTATGGCTCTTAGAATGCGGATAGGAACATTGCATTAATTTGACCCGGACTTTTGAGCATCAAAGAGCTCTGTCTTAAAGGGGTTAAAGATCATTAGGTTGTTTCTCACTTGCCTTTCACACCCACCTGTCAGCACTGACTTTATAGACTCAACCTAGAGAAATGTAGCAACCAAATCCAAATTCCTATATAAGAGTATGTTCACACTGAGAATCCTGCCTGCCTCAATGTCTCTATGGGATGGCTCGCGGGCCTCAGCTCCTGCTGCTCTCCGCTCAAGAAATTAACATGTCAATTCTTTGAGCAGACAGAGACAGAAACAGTTTTGCCCTGTTATAAGATGCAGGGTGCAAAAGAACATATTTATCTGGGGTCTAGGTCTGTGTATCCTCAGATGTCTACGGGGGGGGGGGGGGGGGGGTTGGGTGGATTTTTTTTCTCGTCCACCAGGATGTGGCACTGTGTTAAAGGGGTGGATTAAAAGGTAGAGGTGATATGTTAAAGGTTAATCAGTGAAGGGCTAAAATATATGTCCTGAGTGATTACAGATGGTATGAAAAATATGGCGTGGATGAACAAATGTCAGGAGAGATGACTGGATTCATTGCAGTGAGTACAGATACGGATGGGTGACAGAAAGGAAGGGTTATAATAATGGGTGTAATTAGATGAAGCAGATAAACACTAGTTAGTCATTGAGTCCTTGGGGTTCTAAGGTCTTAAGTTAGAAAATCCACTTTTCTTCTTTACACAAAGTTGTCCTTCCTACTCGTATGTCTGATTACTTCTACTTAATGTGTTATCAATAAAAAGATAATAAAAAATTAAAAAACGTAACAAATGTCATGTGCTGCTGTTGGCTCTTTAGTAGTACTAACCCATGTTTGTGTCATGTTATGTTATAGTCTCTTGAAAAAAAAAGTTATAGTTGCCGTCTATTGTAACCTTATTTCTATACTAAGTTTACAGACAGAAATAATAATTAACCAAATACAAATGTATCCCAAGGCAGCATGTAGACGCTTAATACTTTTTGATGGCTTTGTTATAGCTGGAGAGAGCTTGCTGAGGAAGTGTGAATGACAAGTTATGGTTTTGTTATTCTTGTGAAATTAGGTGAAGCAAGTCTGTGAGACTTTCTTACAGTTCAGAGGGAATTTCAGGCTATGTTGAGGTGAGGTGAGATTGGGTTATTGTGATACTAGGGATAAGGGTAAAGGTAGGGAAATAAGATGAGGCAAGGTTATTTGATGCTATAAGAATGAGGTGAGATTGGGTTATGTGATGCTAGTAAAATAAGGTGAAGCTAGGCTCTGCCTTGCTAGGGAAATGAGGTGAGGATGAGTTATGCAATGCTACGAGAATTAGGTAAGGAAGGGTTTTGTGATGCTAAAGAATTAAGATGGGTTATGTGATGCTACAGGAATTAACCATTGGTTGGTATCTTGAAGTTAGCTCATAAAACTCAGAAGGTAGTCACTAGTTAAAGTGAATGGGCCCACTGCCAACATGTTGCCAATGTGTATGTATGGTCACATACAGACAAATGGTGGTGTGAACAAGTAGAACTATATTAGTTGAGATGAGAATACCCCTTTAAAGTTCATCCAAAATAAGAAATGTTTTAAAATGATGTTTAATATTGTAATTAAATTTATTACCAAAGTGTTATTTCACAAACACGGCAAATGTATTTTTAGTTCCTTTTATTTCAACTTTAATTCCCTCTATATGTTCTCAATTTCTCGATCTTAAGCTTGACAATTGAAAACCAACTGCGTGTGACTGAAGTGTAGCCAGGCGAGGATGTCATCGCTATGCCCCAATGTGTAGCAGGTTGCAATTAATAATACATTCCATCCGTATGATTTTTCCATATCTAATCAGCATTTTTACTTTTAGGCAATTCAGAGGCAGTTTGTAAAATAAAACATTTGGATAAGTTTCACTGTATGAATTATTTCCTTGTACATAACCAACAAGAATATTTCCTGTGAATAAAATATGTTTCTCCGCCTATGGTGTGCTGCCTACAAAGACAAGAGACATAAACCAGATATAGTGCCACACTTCTCTAATGTGTATTTCATGATTAGAGAGCTTGTTCTTTGCCTGGATAGAGTGCTTTTCAATATGTGGGAAATATTTTCATTTTCGACTGCATGTCAACCACCTTGTGAGGACAGAATACAAAACCGGATACAAATTGAAGGAAACGATTCATTTTCTATGTTTCCTGTTTCGGCAAGTGACATGATTCCTTTTAATAAAAGTATGAGTCTTTCTTTCCATTGTAACACTTATGGTAAAGTCTTCACTCAATATCTAGGCTATGACAAACGTGCCATTTCATCTTTTTCTTTAAAAAAAAATAATCTAACAGTTGTATGCAATTTACTATGTGTATGTATGTGCGGTGTGTATATATATATATATATATATATATATATATATATATATATTCTTAGATATAAGGATCTCAGGAAATCAGGGAAATAATATAAATGCAAAAGTAAAGAAATAGAGATGGCCTATTTACATAACAGTGTTTCTAATAGAATGAAGAAAGTAGTGATGTAAATATCAAGTGAGAATAATCATTCCCATTACACTTCAATATGTACGTGGATCTTTACCACTGATTGTTTGGGAATACATATATATATATATATATATATATATATATATATGGACAAAAGTATTGGGATGCCTACATATTACACCTGCATGAGCTTTTAGGGCATCTAACTCTAAATCCATAAGCATTTTGTTAGGAATGTGACTTTGCGTTCCTTGGTCTGTGCTGGGCGATCGAGGAAGCGCTGAGTTTGTCTTTTTGTTGCACTGTATGAGTTGTCTGAATTGTGTCTTACCTTCCAGCCACAACCGCCTTGCTTGTCAGACTTTGGCAGTGCAGGGGTTACTGCACTGCTAGGTCTGTTCAGCTGAACTTAGTACTGGGATCAGGGCTGATCCAATCAGTTGCTGGACCTAAGCTCTGATCCTGGCTAAAAAGAAGCCAGTTGCTCAGTTCCCTGCTGGCTATTAGTTGTTACTAGTCCCAGCTCCCCTGCTCCTTTCCCAGCGTTCCCTGTCCTAATCCCCTTGCTATTGCTCTGCCCGTGTTCTGACCTCTTGCTTGACATTTGACTATCCGCTCTCCTTCTGATTTTGTACTGCGTTGTCTGTTTGGTTTTGACCCTGCTAGTTGACTATTCTCCATTGTGTTTTGTTTGTCTGTCTACGTTTTGTGTATTCACCTACGCAGTGTAGGGACCGACTCCATGGTTGTCCGCGACCGTTTAGGGTCGACTGAGGCAAGTAGGTAGGTGACAGTGGGTGGGTTCAGATCTAGGGCCCACTGTCTCTTGTCTTGTCTACACCTGCCAGTCCTGACACATTTATATGGAGTCTTGCCATGTGTCTGTGTAGCTGTTCTTACTAACCAAATCCCCATGAATATTTTGAGCCATATCCCATCATTCTAGCTGCTGCCATTCCTGAGTTACAAGTTTTTTGCTAAAAAGGCGGTATATATCCAAGATGGTAGGAAACTACATTTTCCAGCATACATTAGACCTCAGAGCCAACTGCCAAGTATCTGCCTTATCTTCCATTATTTACCCATTGCTGGCTAAATCTGCACCTGCTTTACACTGTCTATTTATCTAGCTATCTATTTAGATTAGAAAGAGAGAGAGCGAGAGATGAAACAACTGTGTTTGCTTTCCCCTATACTGCTCAGGAGGCTGTCATTGTTCTGTTGTTTCCTTGCCCTTTGGGCAGGTGCTCACCGATTGGTGGGATGTCAGTGGTGGGCGTGGTTACAGATGAGGTATTACAGTTTGCCTGGCAATAGTAGAGACGGAGATGATGTGACTTTGGTCTCAGAAGGGAGGGAGAGGACAGAGGAGTGGAGACAGTATGGGCCAGGAAGTGAGGATTTTTAGCAGCTTCAGGTCACCAGAGACGAAATAAAAATCATAACAACAGAAGAAAGAAGATGGCAAAAAAAAAGGTGGAAAAAAAAGGAACATGAATTAAAAAAACAACAAAACAACAACAGTAAAAGTAATGTCAAAATAAAGAGATAGAGACATGTCAAAAGCTTTCATCGGTCTGGGTCTGAGTAGTCAGATCCATACCAATTGGGAGAACAAGCGAGGAAAGGTGGTGCTGCTCTGTGGTCCACTCCGCTCTGTGTCTGGCTTATCATGTAGCTCTATGGAGCCTGACTCTTTTTCTTAGGGTATGTTCACACTGAGGAATAGGAGAGTATTCAGGGAGGAATTGAAGAAAGTTTTCTGCTTGAAATTCCTCACCTATTCAGCCCTGGCAGAATTTGAGCGGAATGCAAGTGGAATTCAAGCAGAATTTCAAGCAGAATTCAAGACTCCTTGGCCCAAAGAAGTGACATGTCAATTCTTCAGGCGGAAAGCGGATCCACAGCGGAATTTTCAGTGCGAAAATTCTGCAGTGTGAACGAAGAAGCGGAAAGCCCATTAAAGCCAATGTACATTCACAATGTTTAATTTTTACTGGCGAAATTTCGGGCAGATTCCATGTGCATTTTGACGCAGAATCCGCCTGAAATTCTGCACATATTCCTCAGTGTGAACGTACCCTCACACAGAGCAGGGAGAGGACAGGCTGCAGAACGCTGTGTGAACAATGAGACCCCGACTGATTGAAACTTTTGACATGTCATTTTTTTTTTTAAATGATAGGTACACTTAAAAGGAACTGAACAGCAAATTTAGAAAGAAAAAAGAAAAATGCTAAATTACAAGAGCATCTGCAGAGTGCAACACTGAAAAAAATTAATGATTTTCAGATGATCTTTGACATAAAAACCTAAAATGTGCATGTGGAACAATGTCATATCATAACTGATGAAGAATCAAGAAAAGATGGAATGAAGGCAGAGAAGACATCTACAGAAGGAACATCAATAACCAAGACACTTCTAATTATATCAGCTCTACGGAAGATCTTTCAATTCTGGAAACTCAAATTAGCCCTGAGATCATTGATGAAAGGAAGGCTCTGGAATCAATTGAATTGTAATTAAAATATTACATGCAACTGAAGGGAAGTCGTCAGAGTGTTGACTAAATTACAGTCTGTCATCAAGTTTTGAGAACGGTTTAGTCAACAAGATAAGAGTTAATATTCTCAATCACAGAAATCAGAACCCAAAAGGTGTACAAGCTGTTGTACATTTCCACTACATTACTGTTGCTATTAAATTAAGGGGTTGTTCAAATGATGAACTTTCACAGTTAAAAGTGCTCAGAGTGTGGGAAGTGCTTAAAAAACTGAAGTTGGTTGAGCGTAAAAATTACTTTGAAAACCCTTTTAATGAGGTTAAAGGAAGTGCCACCTATCTACAGTGTTTGGGCATATAGACATCATAAAGATGGCAATCCACTCAGAACCCCTGAGTTAGAACAGGGAGAAAGCCTTTAATAAAGATGATTTTAGATGTTACAAATATTAAGGAATTATCAAGGTTAATTAAAGTGGTATTTTAGCCACTAAAACATGTCTCCTATACAGAGTTAGTGAAAAGAAGTAATGCCAGCTCACCGATCCATGCAGTCCTTTGGTGCCCAGATCCGCATCTGGCCAACGCATGTACTGTATGCAATCCACAAGAAAAACTGGTGATCTGGCACTTGCAAAGAAGAATGATTTATTTCCAAATATGCAATACATACAAGAACACCTTAGTGCACCTTAGTGCAGTGACCTCATGGGCAAGAGGAGATAGGCAAGAGCGTGCATGTGCTTGAAACGCGTCTGCCTCCGCACTAAGGTGTTCTTGTATGTATTGCATATTTGGAAATAAAGCATTTTTCTTTACAAGTGCTGGATCACCAGTTTTTCTCCTATACACAGTGTCTGATAGGAGGGATGACCTTTGTGATTCTCTGTGCTTAATGGAACAGTGGGGCAACTTAAGGCCATACACATACAGTAGTGTGGTGCAGGGTCAGGGCCCAGGGACATAGTTATATAAACAGGCAAGGTCAGAAGCATAGGAGAAAAGAAAGAAACAAACTAAAAACAATAGTGAAAACAATCACAGGTAGCTATAGACATTAGCTGTCCATTTAAATCTCTTTCTAGGTGTCACTCTGGAGCACCAGGCTGTCTGTGATTGGCTTAGTGCTCCAGAGTTCCTAATAAGCTGTGGGGCCACAGCGTTGCTTGGTCTGGCCAACCTAGCACACCCATATAGATTGGTTGGACGCCTGGCCACCGCTTGTGATGGCTGGGTATTCTTGTGCCTGCTTTGTTTTGCCTAGTTGCCCTGAGAGGCAATTAAATCTTAGGACATCCACTGAAATGTTAAGTTAGTTACTTGATTCAACCACTTTTCAATGCTCAACTTGAGTAACTAGGTCCCCACTACTCGAGAGTTAAAATTCCCTTTTTTACTTTTATTTTATGAACATACCTAAAAAGTGTTTATTCCGAATGTTGCACTTTAAAACCATAAAAATGTTTCTTCCTGTCTAAGGTTCTAAGGCGGCTAGAAGTCTGAATGGAGCAATGTTCTGCATCACACAGGGTTCACGGTCGGTTTTATAGCCGTGGGAGGGGGTATTCTAGTGAGCGGTGGATGTCCCATCAGTTATGTCCCAACTAGAGATAAGCGAACCTCGAGCATGCTCGAGTCAATCCGAACCTGAACTTTCGGCATTTGATTAGCGGTGGCTGCTGAAGTTGGATAAAGCCCTAAGGCTATGTGGAAAACATGGATATAGTCATTGGCTGTATCCATTTTTTCCAGATTTATCCAAGTTCAGCAGCCACCACTAATCAAATGCCAAACACACGGTTCGCTCATCTCTAGTCCCAACTCATCTAACGTGTATAAAGTATCCAGTGGATAGCTAACAAATACTTCAGGCTATAATGCCCCTTTACCCTCTTCCCATATTGTCCTGTAAATATGCAGTATGACACAGGCAGCAACTGTTTAGGGCAGGGTGCTATATATATGTACAGTATATTTATGTGTATTTATGGCACAGTGATGGCGCAAGCACAGACGTTTGTATAATAATTTTATTTCATTGCATGCTTAAGGTAAATAAATATTATTAGATTTCAGAGTTTTTTAATGTTTGATTGTTTTATATCTGATGTTTAAAAACAAATATGCGGTTTGAAAAGCTATCCTGTTGTAGAGGTGGAGAGAATTTATGTTAAATTGCCTGAAAAGATGCAAGAAATAATGGGTCGAGGAGGGCTGCAGTCCCGCTAAGCGTGGGCATATACAATGAGTGATAAATTATATACAAGATGACAGTGTGACTGTTTAAACACTATTTGCAAAGCTACATCTTCTGCTTGTGTGCTTCATTGAATCACTGTTTTTATATCTTCACTGTGATAGAGAATAATTATTGTGTATATCTATCTCTTCATCTGGAACCAGCAATTCTCTGCAGCGATAGGAAAGTTTAAGGAACATATAAGCCATATTCACTTACACTCTAAACATTAATATTTAGGATATTATTATTAGTAAGAGTAACATTGCATATCGTTTACGTCTTACTCCGTTACTACAACCATTCATATACTGTATATAACAATGTAAAAGATAGATCTGAAAAATAGTGGCAAACATCTAATCGAAATCTTGCAGAAATAATGTAAGTACAGGAGTGCCTTATATTGGCTACATTTAGACATGTAGCTTAACACTTTAATATCTACCTATGAATAGTGATGAGCAAACATCCCGATGTTTGGTTTGGATTCCGAACACAAAAAAAAAAAAAATGACCAAGATCGGTTTGTGTTCATCGACATTCAGGAACAAATAACGAACGTACGCTAAAAGCGTACATTTCGGTCTATGCACATGTGTGCAGATTATTAGGTGCAAAGTGTCAATTGTGCATTTTTGCACAGTGTGAGTGAAACATTCACATGTTCTAATATGTTCGAAAATGATCGTTATAACCATTTTAATCAAACAAGTTTTTTGTGATCGGGGAACACGAACGATTAGCGTCATGTTTGTACAAACATACAAACATTTACAAACATGTTCACTCATCACTACCTATGAACTCTATACCTGTTCTGGTTACATATCATAGTTACATGGCTTAAAAATAATGGCAGATCTTTCAAGTTCAACCTTTCTCATCAATGGGACATTAATTCAGGGATATTCCAGCAAATATAAAATAATTATACCATACCTATACTATAAAATAACTTTAATAATCCCTTTTAGTTAGCCATACAGCTACAGTACATATATATGTTCCAACTGACCATGCCCTGTGCAGTTTGGAATGTATCTTTATGTTCCTGGGGCGTAACTACCCCTGTAGCAGCCATAGCGGTTGCTATAGGGCCCACTGCATTAATACACTGGGCCCCCTGAGCTGTCATCATTTGCAGCATTAGGTGGCCAAGCAGGCCCCCTGGGTTCTGCAAAAGTCTCTTTAACTGCAAACACTCCTGACAAGCACTTGGAGTTATGATTAGACTTGATGGCTCAGCGGTCAGTCGGGAAGGGTGGGACCCCAATCAAAAGTTTGCTATGGGGCCAAGCCATTTCTAGTTACGTCCATGGAGGGCACTTTAATGTGTACTGCACACAGAAATTGTCAGAAGCTGGTACAATGATGGACTATTTAATGGTTTAAAGGGGAACCATTAAATAGACTAATCTGTCAGGACTGGCGGTCATGGCGTCCGTGCCGCCGGTCCTGCAGGTGATGTGGATGCTTGCGTTCTCAGTAATTAGGTGCACGCCGGAGAGCGTAAGCATTTTAATCCATTGCTATGTTGTACACCTGAAGGGTTAATTGTTCTCTGGAGCTTCTCCTCCCCTCACCTGGTAGGGTGGGGATTCCAGGCTGCATTTAAGGCCTGCAAACAGCATGCTAGTTGCCAGTGTTTGAGTTTCTCTGCACCAGCTAGTCTAGTGGTTATTTTCTGCAGCTCTGACTTCGCTACTGGTTGGTTTTTGACTTCGGCTAGTTTTTGACTACTCATAGCTTTGTTTGTTTTGTCTTTCTTTTGTCTCCCATCCCCTGCACACTAGTCAGTGTATATCGCAGTCATCGTTGTTGTTGCACCACGGTCTAGCGTGGGTGGGGCAATAGGCACGGACAGAGGTTGGGGTAAGCTCAGGGCTCACGTTCCTCTGTTGTCTGTTTATCCCAGCCCTGACACCAACCTGTTGATATGTCCCTACTGCGCTGGAGACACCGAGGAGGAAGGTAAAGTATGTGTTGTACTTTCCGCCTCTGCGCTGTTCCGGTGCAGTTAGTCTTTTGCTCCCCAGTTTGGAGTGACCGTTAGGAGCACTGCCCACCCTCAGCCGCCCCGTCTCTTTCTAGTGATAATGAATTTGTCCTGCCTGTGCTAATTTTTCCAGTCCGAAGAGGAGGAGACTTTTTCTATGGGGAGTTGCTACTGCTCTAGACAGTTGCTGTCACGGACAGAGGTGTCAGAATAGAGCACTGTGACAGAAAGGAAAGAAAACCTGGATATACAGGAGCTGATAAGCACTGGAGGACTTGAGATTTTTTAACGGAAAAAAATTACAAATCTTTGGCTCTTTCTGGCAACAGTTGATTTGAAGAATTTTTTTTTGTGAACTACCCCTTTAAGACCTCTTCCTACAGTATCTACAACTTTATTCATTTTTCACCTGCTCTTGCATTTATAAGCTCTAGATCTTCATTTTCTAAATATTTCACGTTATTTATTTTGATCCAATTTTATTTCGGAGTACATGACTTATTTATTAAGATGACAACACGTATAATGATATCTCATAAGAAAGCTGTTGAGCCACATTAAATTACATTAATGCATTGCTGACTGGTCAAGTGTGGAGTAGTTACAAGTAAGTTTTTGCTGCATTCTGTAATGACTTCTTAATTGTAGAAAACTTCCCTTATTTCGGTAAACATCGCTGCTAGGCGCAGCAGTATTTGGGGGTAATCTGAAAATGGAATCTAGAATGAACAAAGTCAATGCTGTCTATGTGTTTGTCGTAACATATGCATATATGTATTAGAACGGTATTTGCTAAGATAAGAAATCAAATCTGCAGTCAATATTTTCATAAAGAGGACAGCTCTAGGGCAAATGGGTTCTAGAAGTATGAACTTAGATGTAACACAATTGCTTTTTGGTTTGTCTGGGGATATTATAAGGCAGTTTAAAATAATTATCGCTACATTTGCAAGAAAGCAGTGGCATTTGGAGATTATAAAATTGCTTTTTAAATGGAAGGAATATTTAGCTTCTTTGATGTTTTACGCTGCAGGCGCTACTGAGCTAAAACTAATGACAATGCTCAGTGCTTCACCTGACAACTCTGATTCATGGACAAACTTCATTTTAATTAAAACTAAACTTTTCCTAAGTGGAATAACTGCATTTGAAAATAATAGCCATCTGCTGGGCACAGTAATAAAATAGAACAACACCAATATATATATATGTATATGAAAAATTACTGCACGCTATGTCATAACCAAATATTTCATGTTGTGTACTATACTATATGTGCAAGTTATAGGTTATTGTATCTGTATACAAATATAAGTACAGTGGTAGTCAATGTATAACAGTTTATTATACCACTAAATGTCTATGTGGTTTAAGCATCATAAGTTTTTTTTTTCCCCCTAACCTCCCACCCAACCGCCCAATCTCCCACCCCACCCCCGGAGGAGAAAGAAAAAAAACAAAAAACAAAAAGAAAAGTAAATTAAGATGTGGGAGGATCAGTTACTAAACATGACTGTATAATGAATCACTGTTTAAAAAGCTACCGGATACTGCTGTCTCCCATACCCCCTCACAACGCCCTTCTGCTTTCCCACTTAGACCAGATCCTGCAAAATCGTACTAACGCTCTGCTAGATTGTCTTTTGGCCAGAGCCTTTTCATACTTATAGACTCTTTCCACCAATCTTTCCCACTCCTGGAAGGAGGGAGGCGATACCCCCATCCAATAACGGGATATAAGTACCTTTGCCAACACCGTAAGTTTATTTATTAACCTACCATCTACTTGATCATTGGGATGCGCCCCCATCAGTATTGGGAATATCTCTTCCTCCACCCTCAAACCAAGAGTGATTACCATATAATCTATTATTTTCTTCCAAAAGGCCTGGACAGGAATGGAAGAAATCAGCCTGGTCATGGTGGCATTTAGGACATCTAGAATCCTCCCAAAGCTGTGTCTGTGCAAGCCTCTGGGAAGTCAAAACAAAACAAAATCTTTAAAAGAATTAATTTATGGGAAGCACTAAGAGAGCTGGATTTAAGATTACTCTTCATTGCTTCCCATTGTGAATCACGTATATTCCCTATCCTAAGGGCCCATTTTTCTTTCATTTTTAAAAGGTAGGGATTGCTCCTCTCCCGAACCAGATATCTGTAGATGCCAGACAGAACCTTTTTCCCCTCAGGAAGATTCCCAAGGTAAATTAAAAAAAGGATGTGAATCAACATGCCATTTACTACCTTCCCCTGAACATTTATAAGCATATACTAGTTGCATATACCAAAAAAGCTGTGAATCCACCACATTATATTGTTCCTTACAATCCTCAAAACTGATAATATTCCCATCTTTTAACAATGGACTAACACGATTCAGCCCACGGTTTATCCAGAACTGAAAGTGTGACATTTTCAAAAATTCTTTAAATGCTACATTACCCCAAAGTGACGAAATTTCCAAACTACCTCTACAATTACAAATCTTTTTTTAAGTGTCTCTAAATATTACAATATTTATTAACCTGTGCAATAATTTTACAACCTCCAAATTCTGCATCTGCCCCCACCATTGCATCTTGCAGTGAGTGTGCTCCAGGGGAATTCTTACCCTTGTGCAAATCTCGTGCTCCTATCGCTAAATAATAAATAAAAAAATCCGGCAATCTGAAACCTTCTTCCAAGAATGACGTCCAGTTTTTGTACTTCAGTCTAGGTTTACGACCCCCCCCCCATATGAAAGAATTTAATATTACAGCCAATTTGTCAAACCATGATTTGGGAATCCATATGGGAGCTGCATACAAATAATATAAAATCTGAGGCAACAGGACCAAGGGCTATCCTATCAGCCATCGAAATGGACAGCTGTGACCAAAAACTGATCCTGCCCTGGAGCTTCTTCCGCAGGTGAGAAAGATTTAATTCTATATAGCATCATCAGTTAACCACATAGATGTGTATGTTATTGTGCTAACTGTAAGAATTTATTGTCTCTTATGTTCCTGGGAAATGCATTCTATGTTCTTTCCAACACTGCCCTGCCTTTAAAAGATTTAAAAGTGGTTTATGTTTGAGCAGTACATTGTTAGGGCCCATTCACACTGCGGAAAAGAGGCGGAAATTCTGAGTGGAAACCCTGCCGCAGACCCCGCTCGGAATCCCGCCTGCATCACTGTCTCAATGTTATTGTCAGGGAGTCTCAGGGTCCGGGAAGATGGAAGTCCCTTGTCTAGACCTGCAACCCCTGTCCCTACCTGCTTGCCCCTCTAGGCTAACCCCTAGGGCAGCAACTGGGCGACAGTCCCTAGCCTACCTAGGGATACGGGAAGGTAGACAGTACACACAGACAGGTATATACAAACAGGTCAGGCAGTCCGAGTCAGCAACAGGAGGTCACGTCAAAATCCGAATCAGCAAACAAGGGGTAAACAGAGTCCGGTCCTAGGTCAAGCACAAGAGGTAACGCAGTACAGAGGATGAGGCAGATGCGAAGTCCAAGTCCAAGTCCTAGTGTCAAATAGCAAGCAGAACAATAAGATACGCTGGTGTAGCTGGAGACCAAACACACACTGGCAACTACAAGGTGTAAATCACAAGCTTAAATGCTACCAGAGCTCCCGCCCCAGCCTCTGATAGTAGCAAGGAGTCTGACAGCAGCATGAGACACCAATAGCAGCCAGGGAGCCCTCCCCTGTACTCAGACAGGAGCAAGCCTCAGGAGAATGCAACACCTGAAGGCTTAACTCCACGAGCACCAGAAAGGAGTCAGGAGAAAGGCATGAGACTGGGTGTCGGCTCCCTGGCAGCAGAGCAAGAAGTGGGAACAGGTCAGAGAGAAATCGGGCGTCGACTGATTCTTCCAGCCTAGTTCACACACACAGACTGAACTCTAACAGTTATGTATAGGACATGTCCATTCTTTGTGCAGAGAGTTGCAGAAAGCGGTGGCGCCCTATACATAACATTGAGACAGGCAGGATTTCAAGTCTGTGGCGGGTATTCTGCTCTGAAATTTCTGCAGTGTTAATGGGCCCTTAAGGAGGAAACACAGTATGGGTATATGAGTGGTATAAATATAGGTGATAAGAACATCTATCCTCAGTTCCACCAAAGTACACATGTAGGGGCCCCAACATAGGTATTTCAATCTGAAATCTTTTAAAGAAATTATTTATTTTTTATGGGTTGATAAAAAGTAGTCGTTTTTCCAGCTTAAAGTGTCACCCCCTGACCGCCTACCTAGCCTGCAGCACCATTTGATAGATATTAATAAAAGCATCTTTACTTTGGCTAGGAAAAGTGTCAAGGAGGTGGGACCTATCATTCCCTGTGTTTTAGCCCTCTTACACCTCCCTGTGTTGTATGACCGCCTCTTTGCACAATCAGCGATGCATGCTATGCTATGCAAACAACACAACCCAGTGAGGTGTAGGGGTGTTGGGGCAGGCAACGATACCCCTTGAGGAAATAGCATAAAACATAATTTAGGGTGATCAACGAAGGAAGAAATTTAAGCTGGCACTCACAAACGTTCAATAGGCTTCTTCAAATTTCAGAAAAACCAATTCAAACACCATTGGGCGGCCAAGACGCCAACATGCTTCCAGTCACCATGACATGACATATACTGAATGACAAGAATTCAGTATATTGGTTGTGTGGGCATGCTGAATTTTAATTTTATCCCTTCTACTTACAATATTTTCATTTCCTCAGTAAATAATTGTGTTAACAATTCTCATCCTAGAATAACAAAGGCGAAATGTAATGATGCAGAAATAATAGTGAATTCAGCTCACTCACCCTATAGGCATTGCACTATTTTCAACTTATACCATACCTGATATGATCCTGACATCAAGAATGATTTACTAAATATGATTTAGCAGAAGTTTACAAAGGAATAACAGCAGGGTGTTGTTAAAGTGTCACTGTCGTTATAACTTTCAAAATCTAAACAGTAATATAAAGCAAGTTTACAATTTATATTATTTTTTAGTTATCATGGAAAACACGGCACTTTCTGTTTTCTAACTTTTTTTCCTCAAAGAGTCAGAAAACAGAAAGTCCTGTGTTTCCCAGACCATCTGAGCGCTAACAGAGAAGGCAGTCATGTGATTGATGGACACATTTGAGCCATGACACTTGTGTACAGGCCAGAATTCATGTGTTTGTTTAGCAAGTCTAAAAATCTACCTTCAGGAGACTGGACCTGGATTTCTGGTAAATTTAGCTTTGTTTTACAGCATAACAAGAAAAAAAATATGAATGTATATTGCAAACTTTTCATATCTACTGTTGATTTAGATTTTGAAAGTTATAATGACAGTGACACTTTGACGAAAATTGTTACAAAATATTTAATCTATTATCATAAAAAAAGGCTGAAAAGGGTGGTGCTGAAACACAGTGAAGCAGTGTGCGAGATAGCTACCTGGCCATAAGAAGTACGCTTAGTACAAAACAGCCGTCCTATGTGCACGCCTCCACACTGACTTAACCTCCCTCCCTGCAATGAAGATTTTAACCCCTTGCCTCTAAAGCCTGTTTGGGCCTTAATGACCAGGCTCATTTTTCAAAATCTGACCTGTCTCACTTTATGCGCTCATAGCTCAGTGATGCTTTAACGTATGCTAGCGATTCTGAGATTGTTTTTTCATCACATATGGCACTTTATATTAGTGGCAAAATTTGGTCACTACTTTGTGTGTTTTTTGTGAAAAACATCAAAATATCATGAAAAATTTGAAAATTTAGCATTTTATGAACTTCTGAAATTCTCTGCTTCTAAAAAAGGAAGTCATAGCACATAAATTAGTTACTAAATCACATTACCAATATGTCCTTTTTATTCTGGCATAATTTGGGAAACATATTTTACTTTTTTAACTTAGAAATTTATTAGCAAATTATCACATTTTGTGAAAGTTTCCAAAACTGATTTTTTTTAGGGACCAGTTCTTTTTTTAAATGGATTTAGAAGGCTTTTATACTGGAAACCCCCATAAGTGACCCCATTTTGGAAACTAGACACCTTAAAGAATTAATCTAGGGGTATAATGAGCATTTTAACCCTACAGGGGCTGGAGGAAAGTATTCACAATTAGGCCGTAAAAAAAATCGAAGATTTAAATTTTAAAATAATATAGATTAAAGTTTCTCATTTTCAAAAGGAACATGAGAAAAAAAGCATGCCAAAATCTGTAATGCAGGTTCTCCTGAATACAACGGTACCCCATATGTGGCTGTAAACCACTGTATGGGCACACAGCCGGGCTCAGAAGGTAAGGAGCACCAATTAGCTTTTTTAATGCAGATTTTGCTGAAGAAGTTTCTGAGCGCCAGGTGCGTTTGCAGTGCCCCTGTAATGTTCGCAGAATAGAATCCCCCCAAAAGTCACCCCATTTTCGAAAGGACACCCCTCAAAGAATTCATCTTTGGGTAGGATGAGCATTTTGACCCCACATGCATTAGAGGAAAGTATTCAAAATTAGACAGTAAAAATGAAAAACACGAATTTTTCCAATAATATGTTCGTTTAGTTTGAAATTTCTCAATTTCACGAGGAACAAGAGAAAAAAAGTACCACAAAATTTGTAACGCAGGTTCTCCTGAATACAACGGTACTCCATATGTGGGCATAAACCACTGTATGGGCACACAGCCGGGCTCAGAAGGGAAGGAGCGCCAATTAGCATTTTCAGTGCAGATTTTTCCGAAGAAGTTTCTGAGCGCCAGGTGGGTTTGCAGCGCCCTTGTAGTGTCAGCAGAATAGAATGCCCCCAAAAGTCACCCCATTTAGGAAAGTGCACCCCTCAAAAAACTCATCTTGGGGTGCAGTAAGCGGTTTGACCCACAGGTATTAGAGGAAAGTATTCAAAATAAGACAGTAAAAATGAAAAACTCGAATTTTTCCAATAATATGTTCGTTTAGTTTAAAATTTCTCAATTTCACGAGGAATGGGAGAAAAAACGTACCACAAAATCTGTAACACAGCTTCTTCTGAGTAAAACGGTTCCCCATATGTGGGCATATACCACTGTATGGGCTCACAGCGGGGCTCAGAAGGGAAGGAGTGCCAATTTGCTGGAGGAAAACCGCAGCTAGTAATAGTTATTAGAATAGCGCAGTTACTAAAATACAATAAAAAATTAGATTACAGGTAATGTGGGGTGGTCATGGGCAACCTGTGGTGGTCATGGGCAACCTGCGGTGGTTACAGACAATCTGGGGTGGTTACGGGCAGCTTAAAATTTTCCGAGATAACTGATTCTGGAGCGCATGCGCACTTCAGAATCAGCCTGGACACCAAGGAAGGACCTCCCTGGATCAGGTAATGTATATAGGGAAGGGGGTGACTGGGGGACGGGGGTGACTGGGGGGGTGGGGGTTGACTTGGGGGGGCGACACTGTATGACTTTTTATCCCCTGTCACCAATCATTTATGGTGACAGGTGATAAAAAGTGCTTCTTTGCACTGCGAACAGGCGATCAGCGGTATATAGTATACACAGTATACACTACACAGGGGGGTCCCCGATCACTGCCCCATGCTATCCGCTACCTCCGGTGGCGGAGAGCATGGGGCTTTGATTATTATTTTATTTCCATCCCTGTGAACAGAGATAGTCCGTTCACAGGGATGGGGGCGGCCATCTTGGATGTGATGACCACCCGGGGAGGGGAGCGGGTTAGTGATCGCCCACTAGGGGGGCTGATCTGGGGTCTGATTGATACTTTTTCATCTCCCTCCACCGTGGATTCACGGTGGGGGGAGATGAAAGGCGGTGGCGGCGGTATTGCCCGGTACCGTCGGATCGCCGCTATAACGGTAATAGCGGCGATACGCCAGTATCGCAGGACGAGGGGAGGGGGACATACATGTAGTGGCGGTGAGGGGAGGCAACGTTCTGCAGCTTCCCCCCGCCGCCCGATCGGCGGGAGGACATTGAATCTCCCCATAGACGCTGCAGTCGCATTGACCGCAGCGTTTATGGGGTTAACTGCCATAATACCATGTCACAGAGCTTTTGTTATAATTTATGGCATTTATACTATAAAAACTGTTTGTGTCTTGCATATTGTAAGAGCAGCAATATTTTAATTTTTTCGCCAATGGAGTTATGTGAAGACTTTTTTTTGACGGCATAAGATGATGCTTTTAGTGGTACACATTTTGGGTACATGTGACATTTTTTCTATATTTTTTAGGGGGAGGGATTAACAAAAAAATTGTCATTTTTGTTAGATCTTTATTTATTTTAATGGCGTTAATCGGGTGGGATAATTAATGTAATGGGTTAATAGAGGGGGTCATTATGGACACGGCAATACCAAATATGTGTACTTTATTTATAGGGGATCATTTATAAAGGGAGGATGGGGAATGTGTATATTTATTTATATTTATTTATTTATTTAAATTATTTTTTTTTATTTATTTTATTTATTATGTACCTATTATGTATTTATTTTATTTATTAATTGTAATTAATTATTTCTTTATTTATGTATGTAAGTGTGTTTAGTGTTTTCTTTTATAACTTTCACTTTTTCACCTCTATAATGCATTACAGCACATGATCAGTGCTGTAATGCATTATATATTGAATGATCCGTCCCTGATCAGGTCCCTGCCTCAGTGCCCTCCCGGAGTCGAGCGATTACTTGCGCGGCTCCGGGGGGGGGGGGGGGTCGCCGCCGGTAAAGGAAGCACGGGGGGGGGGGGGGGGGGGGCCAGGAAAGGAAGCACGGGGAGGGGGAGGGCTCCGGTAAAGGAAGCACGGTGGGGGGGGGCGCCAGGAAAGGAAGCACGGGGAGGGAGAGGGAGCACCTGCAGTGGGAGAGAGCGGGCTGGGAAGGGGGAGCACGGGGAGGAGGGGAAGAACGGGGAGAGCAGGGGGTGCAGGGTCGGCTCCGGCAGAGAGCGGGTGCCTGGGAGGAGCACAGCAGTGTTACAGCATGTGCAGTTGCCTCCTCCCAGCACCCGATCGGCGAGAAGAAGGAGATCTCCCCATATATGCTGCGGTCACACCGACCGCGGCGTCTATGGGGTTAACTGCCCGGGGGGGAGCGCGGCTCCTCCCTGGGCAGTGGCAGCGGGAGGAGGCTGTGTGACACAGCCTCCTCCTGCTACCCGATCTCAGCCAGGGACAGTGGAAAGAGGCAGGATGAGCATGACGTCCAGGGACGTTATGATGCGTTCTGGCACTGCTTTTCATGACGTCCCTGGACGTCATATTGGGGGAAGGGGTTAAATAAACACCACATTTTGCAGCTACTTCATGGGTGAGTGCCGACTGCTCTTTTTCTTCCAGCTGTTTATAGTTTTGATAGCTTTAGTTTTAGAATCAGTTAGTTTTAGATTCAGTACGTATGCCGGTCTAACATAAATTTCTGTCCCCGTGGCCTTTGCCTGATTTACTAAAAGGCTACACAAAAATGTACCACAAAACTGTACATCAATGGTCTTAGCAAATCCTGCTCTATATCATGGTGCTGGTAGACTAGACTGCTTATTCAACACGACAAGCTCCCTTGTATATTTTTTACTTGCTGCACAGCCAAATTGTGTTAGAACACTGAGATCATTTTTATTATCTTTCAGCGAACCCAATAAATTAGCTTATTGCTAAGAGTGGTATTTAATTTCTCAGGTAACAACTATTTCATTCTTAAACCAAGGATAACTGTGGATTACACGTAAAAGAAAAACGGTCACCCTGCATGCCAGCTGCCAGTAAAAATCCATCCCACAGGACCTTAGGCAAGATGTGAAATAAACCAGCTGCTTCAATATACGAAAAATCTATTATTTAATTTGATAGGATATAATTAAACATGATATATTATTTCCAAGTTGGTCACAGATTTTATGTAGTGTAGTTTTTACTTACATTATAAGGTCATTAGATGCCGCAATGGATTTCCTTGACTGCATAAAGGGAACAGACGACTTTTCAAGTAATATTAGTTTTAGAATTTTTATGTGACATCTTATAGTCTCAAAATCTAATTATATTGATACTGATTATATTGATTCCTTTGCTTTAAGCATATAGATTTTTTTTCTAATTAATTTTTGTTAAATATTAAAGGACCCATATGGAAAGTGCATTATTTTGCCTTTTATCTATTGTACACTTGACTGTCTCTGTAATGCTAGTGGTCGGCACACTGCTACTCACTTCTAGTGCTGTCCTGGCCACAGTCCTGCCCAGGCTGCTCACTGCCTCAGGTTTCGCCATGCCCGCTTCTCTGCCACACTCCTCACTGGTCCCTCGTCTGCTGATGTCCACTGGTGTTCTCACTCCCCGCAGTGATTCTTTCTGGTTTATGTCCACGGCTGCTCATCTGGGATTTAAAGGGCCAGTGTGTCTTCACTTATTTCTTCCTTCACCAATCCAGTTGTGCTTGCACCTATTTAGAGTTTCTCCCCTTGTTCCTTCTTGTCTGAGCATTTTCGGATCCTTGTGTTCCTGAGTGAAGGTGTGTTCACCAGTAGTGCTATTCCGTGTATCCTGACCCATGCTATTCGATTAAGTTTGCTTGCCTGACCCTTTTTGTACTTTTTGCCTCTCCCGTTGCCGATTTGAACTGTTAGACCTGAATCTGAAACTGCCTGCCCTAATCTTTCTTTTGATTGACTACTCTGCTGCCTCATCCCTAGTACAGCGCTGATTCTCTCATTGTTGACTAAGCTTGCCGACTACGCTCATTTGCCATGTTCTCTGGTGCCTGTCACTGGCACTGTCTAATTCTTGACACCAGCCGCTACCCACACCAAGACCAGACTTGTGAAGCGACCTGGTGTTCTTTAGCTGCAAAAGTCCAGCTTCTGCATCCTGGAGCAGGAAAAATGGTGAAGACCTAGAGGAAACTTGAACTACACTCCTTAGTGTAGCACAGGGGGTCCACATCTGTAACCTGTAAAAGTTTTTATGTCCCCTACAGTCTTGGATGCCCTGCTGTGTCACCATACAACCTTTCTTGAAGAACCTGTTACATGGCTTAGTTATCAGGTGTCCAGAGCGACCCAATTGCTGCATCATCCACATTACCTATTAGACTGTGTAATATGGCCCTAACACTGTGTAAGAATATATCCTAATGGGAAAAAGAATAATAACACAAAGGTGTCAATTTATTCATATATTTTTAAGTGAAATAATGGAGTAATGGCACAAAGCAGAAGGCTATGAAAAGATGTTCCGTAAGAATTGCAAGTACTGTATTTACTAAAAGGAGAGATGAGTTGTCTTCTTTAGCTAGTATTACCTTTCTGATGTTAGCAACATTCCCAACCTCAAGAAAAGCACATGTACTCAAAAAATACTCAATATAATGGTTTCCGTGTATCAAACCTATAGGATACAATTATTTTATGCAAATGCCCAAGCACCCCCAATCAGTGGTATTTATCGTAAGAGGACATAAACAAAAGAACGGAGATTGCAGCTGTGATATGCAATTACCAAAAAAGAGCTGTTTTTGTTCTCATCTCATGTTATAAAACATGTCATTGTAGCTAGTTGTTTTTCGCACAATCATTTAATGCTCATTCTTTGCGGCTCCAACAGATTTGGTCCAGAATGCTTACAAAAAAAAAGTTGCAGTGTCTGCTTTTTTCTTTTTGATTTAGCTGTACTTGGCAACTGGGTGAGTTTGAAATCTTTATTTTAACGGTTTGTCAGTGTTCCTACCTGTCAAACCAATTCAGCTAAAGATGATTAGGAGTTTCTGAACACTTTCACAGAATTCTTTATATTATGTTGGGCTTTGACAGTTTTTTCGATCCCTGCAATCTGCTTTATGGTAGCCTGGTTCCCTTGGTATCCATCATTGTCACTGTGTTTTGTCCGATTTTTTTTATTATTATTTTTCTCCATGCATTAAAAAAAAATTAGCTATAAAACTTAAATAGGATTGAATTAGCCTTTGGTGCGGTTTTATCAAATTGGGGTTTAAAGCTAGAGCTATTCATTTTGGGAACCTGCTGTATAAAGGTTATCTTTTTGCTATTTTATTCAAGCATGAATGGATATGTGGAAAAACTAACTGTATCAATAACAAAAGTGGGAATGACCGATTTTTTTAAATTATTATTATTTTTCTCCATGCATTAAAAAAAAAATTTAACTATAAAACTTAAATAGGATTGAATTAGCCTATGGTGCGGTTTTATTGAATTGGGGTTTAAAGCCAGAGCTATTCATTTTGGAAACCTGCTGTATGAAGGTTATCTTTTTGCTATTTTATTCAAGCACGAATGGATAAGTGGAGAAACTAACTGTATCAATAACATAAGTGGGAATGACTTAAATCATAACTTTTGTTAGTGTTTTAAAATGTCATTCCCACTTTTGTTATTGATTTTGCATTGACGGGGAAGTATTCTAGCATTTCGGTTGAGTACATTGGATTGCACTATTTAGTTTCGAGAACCTTGCTGGACGGTGCACCCATAAACCCTAACCCTTCTAGTTGTGTAAATATGACACTGGTAATGAAATTACTGTATATCATGTGGTCCTGTTATCTGATTGTGAAAGCAGTGCTTAAAATCACAGGAAAAGATCATACCTATTGAAACAATGGCAGGTTCAAACACAGACACCCTATTGTTTTTAAGGTTACAGCTTAGGGGTATGTTCACATATATTTTTTGAAACATTGATAATTACAGCCTTAAATAATGATCATCATTATTTATTGATAATCATTATTAATGGAAAAATCTGACAAAATTTAAATATTTGGTGCAGGCAGGGGCAAGGGGAAACACAATAAAGAAAGTATACTTACCCGTCCTCATTCCCCTGTATTTCTGCACCTTCCGGATCCAGAACTAATTTTCCCCAAGCTTCCTGGTATGTCATGACTTGGCTGATGGATTGCCCGTTCAGCCACTCAGTGACTGCAGCGGTGTCCGTCCTCAGTCACTGACTGGCTGAGCAGGCAATACATAAGCCGTGTTGTGACGTTAAAAAAGGGAAAGTTGGAGGAGGTGGGTCAGGGAGCAGTAATACGACACTGTGGGGGCTTGGGAACGGGTAAGTACACTTTATTATGTTACCTTGCGCTGAAATTTGTATCTTCGTCAGACTTCTCCTTTAACTGCCATAATTATCAAAATATATTTTTACCTCAAAAACGTGTGAACATTCGCTATTATTGTTTTTTGGCTATAGATAAGGCTTCCATTCATTTTTCTGTTATGTGTAGTGTGCATCATGCTGGCTTACAGCCAATACTACTAGACTAGGCAGGCTCCCCAACACCTGGCACTAACACAAGACACTGACATCCAAACCTGTACCAATATCCCAGGGCCCAACTGCATGGCAAAAAAATGATAAACTTGAAATGTTAGTTGACATTTTAGCTAACCTACACTAGCTAGTAACCCACACCTGTTAGTCTTATTGTCATGTGAGTTCCTATACATGACTGTCACGGCCGCGGCGGCGTCCCGTGCTCCGGGCCGCCGCCGCGACCTCCCTCCATCTCATGCAGCTGCCGGGGTCCCTGTGCAGGGACCCGGCGCTGCTACATGTTCGGCCCCGGGGGGCGCCTTACCTGGTCCCGCTCCTGCCTCCGTCTGTGCCGGCCGGCGCGCGCGTCCCCGCCTCCTCGGGCGCGCGCGCGCCGGCTGTCTCAGGTTTAAAGGGCCAGTCCGGCCCTAATTGGCCAGTTGCACCAATCACTCCCTATTTATTCCAGCCCTGCCCCACTACAGGTGTTGGAGCCTCTACTTGCTTCCCATAGCGTTTGGCCCAGCTCCCTGTTGTTCCTGATTCCCGTCCGCTACCTGGTTCCTAGTCCCTGTTCCTGATTCCTATCCGCCACCTTGTCCCTAGTCCTTGTTCCTGGTTCCTGTTCCCCTGCATCACCTTTGCTCCTGTGTATTGCCTGTCACCTGCGGTTACGTCCACTGACCTCTGCAGCACCATCTCCTGCCTACTGCTCCTGCCACGCCTCGCCTGCCGTCACCAGCAACCAAGCCAGGGGTAGCGACCTGGGGGTCGCCTGCCGCAGCAAGTCCATCCCGCCTTGCGGCGGGCTCTGGTGAAAACCAGCGGCCCCTTAGACTCCGCTCCCTGGGGAGGTTAGTGCCATTGCTGGTGACGGTCCAGTGGATCCACTACTCCAGGCGTTACAGTAGGCTCCAACCATGGATCCCGGCGAGGTGCCTGATATCCGCGAGGTAGCCCGAGTGGTCGCCCTACAGGCTCAACAGATTCAGCAACAGTCACAGCTGATCCAACAACTGACTGCAGCCGTTCAGCAGCATACCACAGCTCAGCAGTCATCACCTCCGGCAGCCTCTTCTAAACTACGACTGGCTCTCCCAAGTAAATATGGAGGTGACCCCAAGTTGTGCAGAGGATTCCTGACCCAATGCACTATGTATATCGAACTTTTAAGCAGTCAGTTTGCCACCGAGCGCTCTAAAGTGGCTTTCATTATCAGCCTATTGGAAGGTAGAGCTCTGGCCTGGGCCACACCACTATGGGACCGTAATGATCCGGTTGCTGCCAATTTCCGAATCTTCCTGGACGAGTTCCGCTCTGTCTTTGAGGAACCTGCCCGTGCGTCTTCGGCTGAGACTGCTCTTCTCAATCTATCCCAAGGTACTTCCTCCGTTGGTGATTACGCAATCCAGTTCCGCACCCTGGCTGCGGAACTAGACTGGAATGAGGCCGCTCTGATTGCCACCTTTAAAAAGGGCCTATCCAGCCAAGGAAAGGATGTGCTCGCTGCCCGGGACCTGCCTACCTCCTTGAACGAACTTATCCTACTGGCTACCAGAGTCTACACCAGGTTTTCCGAGAGAGAGGAGGAGGTCCGGCAAGGACGGCGTCTGAGTCTGCCCCGTCGCCATCCTCGGCTGGCACCGGTGTTCCAGAATCCCGTTGCTCCTATGTCCCAGTCGCCTCCAGAGGTTCCTATGCAGGTGGAACGTGCTCGCCTGACGACTGATGAGAGGAACCGTCGACTGGACCAGAATCTCTGCCTCTATTGCGGTGGCGCGGATCACTATCGGCAGAGATGTCCCCAACGCCCTCAGCGTCCGGGAAACGCTCGCACCTAGGTCCGGTGGGAGAGGCCTCCCTAGGTGTGAATGCCACCTCTCCAAGGTTGACTATGCCCGTCTCCATCCAGACACCCTCAGGGCAAGTTTTCCAGACTACTGCCCTAATCGACTCTGGCTCTGCTGGCAGTTTCATCTCTGCTTCGTTGGTCCAAAGATGGCGGCTACCCGTGATCCAGCTAGCCCAACCCCGGTCTATCTCTTCGGTTACGGGGGAGGTTCTTACCGAAGCTGTGTACTGCCAGACGGCACCCCTAGTCCTCCAGGTGGGAGCCTTACATCAGGAGAGGATCTCCTTCTATGTCTTGCGCCATTCCTCTTCCAACCTCCTGCTGGGTCTTCCTTGGCTGCAATTTCATACCCCTAGGCTGGACTGGAGAACTGGGGAGGTTCTCAGCTGGGGCCAGGACTGTCATAACCGGTGTCTGAGAGCTCCTCAATCCAAGTGCTCTACAAGGTCACCTGCTTATGTCAAGCCTCTATCCGGGCTACCAGAGGACTACCAAGACTTTGTCGATGTTTTCTCGGCCAAGGAGGCGGACTCACTACCACCTCATCGAGCCTATGACTGCCCTATAGACCTTCTTCCAGGGGCGTCTCCTCCACGTGGTCGAGTATACCCTCTCTCTGTGCCCGAGACTGAAGCCATGTCCTCCTACATCCAGGAGAACTTACTAAAGGGCTTCATCCGTAAATCCACGTCTCCAGCTGGCGCTGGATTTTTCTTTGTTCAGAAGAAGGACGGTTCCCTCCGCCCATGCATAGACTATCGGGGCTTGAATAAGGTGACTGTTAAGAACCGCTATCCTCTTCCGCTTATTCCTGAACTATTCGACCGTCTTCGTGGAGCTAAGATCTTCTCCAAGCTGGATCTCAGGGGAGCGTATAACTTGGTCCGTATTCGTAAAGGAGACGAATGGAAGACCGCTTTCAACACCAGAGATGGGCACTACGAATATCTGGTCATGCCATTCGGCCTATGCAATGCCCCAGCGGTCTTCCAGGAATTCGTGAACAATATCTTCCGAGACCTCCTCTATGTCTGCGTCATTGTCTATTTGGACGACATTTTGGTCTTCTCCCCGGACCAGCAGACTCATGTGGCACAAGTGCGTCAGGTCCTACGAAGACTACGGGCCAACCATCTATACGCCAAGCTAGAGAAGTGTGTTTTCCATCAGCGCAGTCTTCCATTTCTTGGCTATATCGTCTCCGACCAGGGTCTACAAATGGATCCAGCCAAGCTCGCAGCTGTCCTTCAGTGGCCCCGCCCTGTGGGACTGAGAGCCATCCAACGTTTCCTTGGCTTCGCCAACTATTATCGGCAATTCATCCCTCACTTCTCTACCCTGGTCGCACCCATAGTGGCTCTCACTAAAAAGAAGGCGGACCCCAGACGTTGGCCTCCAGAGGCCGAACAAGCCTTCAATAGCCTCAAGTCTGCCTTTGCCTCTGCTCCTGCTCTAGTCCGCCCGGATGTCTCCAGGCCGTTTTCTCTCGAGGTCGATGCTTCTTCTGTGGGCGCAGGAGCCGTTCTCTCGCAAAGGGACACGTCAGGCAAGACCAGAACCTGCGGGTTCTTTTCTAAGACTTTCTCCCCTGCCGAGAGGAACTATACCATTGGGGACCGTGAACTCCTGGCCATTAAGTTGGCACTGGAGGAGTGGCGTCATCTATTAGAGGGGGCTAAACACCCTGTTAACATCTACACGGACCACAAGAACCTCCTCTACCTCCAATCGGCTCAACGCCTCAATCCCAGGCAGGCTCGGTGGTCCCTCTTCTTCTCTCGGTTCAACTATACCATCCACTTCCGTCCAGCCGAGAAGAATCTAAAGGCTGATGCATTATCCCGAGCATCCGATGTCATGGGGCAAGAGGAATCTCCTCGTCACATAATACCTCCCGACCGCCTAGTACCAGTTGCCACTTCTGCTCTGCAGAGACTGCCTCCCGGGAAGACTTATGTGCGCCCCGCACTCCGTAAACGCATCTTGAAGTGGGGGCATTCCTCTTTGGTAGCCGGGCATCCAGGAGCCCAAAAGACCGGGCAATTGATCTCCCGTCACTACTGGTGGCCCAATCTCCTCCAGGATGTCAAGGATTTTGTGGCTTCCTGTGCAGTGTGTGCCAGGAATAAATCTCCCCGTCAAAGACCTGCCGGCCTACTATTGCCCTTGCCAGTCCCGGACCATCCCTGGCACCACATTGGGATGGATTTCATCACAGACCTACCTCCATCTGCGGGCAATACCGTTATTTGGGTGGTGACGGACCGCTTCTCTAAAATGGCTCACTTCGTGGCCCTTCCTGGTCTGCCCTCTGCTCCTCGTCTGGCTCAGTTGTTCTTCCGACACATCTTCCGCCTGCATGGACTTCCTCTCCACATTGTGTCCGACCGAGGCTCTCAATTTGTCTCAAAATTTTGGCGTGCCCTATGCTCGCAACTCCAAGTGAAGCTGGACTTCTCATCGGCCTATCATCCTCAGACTAACGGGCAAGTGGAGAGAGTCAATCAGATTCTGGGTAACTACCTACGCCATTTTGTTTCCAGCCGCCAAGACAACTGGTCCGATCTACTCCCATGGGCAGAATTCTCATATAACCATTTGGACTCGGCTTCCACAGGCAAGTCCCCTTTCTATGTGGTCTACGGGCATCATCCTCGTCCTCCTCTGCCTCTCTCTCCATCCTCTGAAGTCCCAGCCGTGGAGGAGTTGTTATCTGACCTGCAATCGATCTGGGAACAAACTCGACAGTCCTTACTCAAAGCCTCTGAACGCATGAAGGACCAGGCTGATAAGAAGAGGAGACCTGCCACGAATTTTCTCCCAGGTGACAAAGTCTGGCTCTCGGCCAAATATGTCCGACTCAAGATTCCCAGCTACAAGTTGGGCCCTCGATTCCTCGGTCCTTTCTCGGTGCTAAGACGCATCAACCCTGTCACCTACAAACTCCGCCTACCCCCCACTATGCGGATTCCGAACTCCTTCCATGTTTCCCTCTTAAAACCAGTGGTCCTGAACCGGTTCTCCGATAAGTCTTCGTTCTCTGCTCCACAAGCCGTCTCTGACGACGTCTACGCTGTTAAAGACATTCTGGCCATGAAGACTGTCAGAGGGAGAAGGTTCTTCCTGGTGGACTGGAAAGGATTTGGTCCTGAGGAGAGGTCCTGGGAACCCGAGGCTAACATCCTGGACCAAGATCTCATCAAGAGGTTCCTGCAGGCTAGAAAGAGGGGGAGGCCAAAGGGGGGGGTACTGTCACGGCCGCGGCGGCGTCCCGTGCTCCGGGCCGCCGCCGCGACCTCCCTCCATCTCATGCAGCTGCCGGGGTCCCTGTGCAGGGACCCCGCGCTGCTACATGTTCGGCCCCGGGGGGCGCCTTACCTGGTCCCGCTCCTGCCTCCGTCTGTGCCGGCCGGCGCGCGCGTCCCCGCCTCCTAGGGCGCACGCGCGCCGGCTGTCTCAGGTTTAAAGGGCCAGTCCGGCCCTAATTGGCCAGTTGCACCAATCACTCCCTATTTATTCCAGCCCTGCCCCACTACAGGTGTTGGAGCCTCTACTTGCTTCCCATAGCGTTTGGCCCAGCTCCCTGTTGTTCCTGATTCCCGTCCGCTACCTGGTTCCTAGTCCCTGTTCCTGATTCCTATCCGCCATCTTGTCCCTAGTCCTTGTTCCTGGTTCCTGTTCCCCTGCATCACCTTTGCTCCTGTGTATTGCCTGTCACCTGCGGTTACGTCCACTGACCTCTGCAGCACCATCTCCTGCCTACTGCTCCTGCCACGCCTCGCCTGCCGTCACCAGCAACCAAGCCAGGGGTAGCGACCTGGGGGTCGCCTGCCGCAGCAAGTCCATCCCGCCTTGCGGCGGGCTCTGGTGAAAACCAGCGGCCCCTTAGACTCCGCTCCCTGGGGAGGTGAGTGCCATCGCTGGTGACGGTCCAGTGGATCCACTACTCCAGGCGTTACAATGTCAAACAAATCCCAGAAAGTTGGACCAAATTTTCTTAAAATCAGAGATAAGGCCATACAAGAAAAGGTTGAAATACTAATTCCCGGCAGCAACTTGCGCAGGTCTGAATACCGCTAAACAGCCTCTTACATGCCTACTATTTATGAAGGATGTCTTGCTGTTAGTGATGAGCGAACTTATTGAATATTCAGGTTCGAACGTTCAGGCTCAATATTTTATTCCCAGTGGCTTAGATACTGTAAGTGTGATGCAGCCCTAAGGCTGCCAGGAAAACTTGCATACAACCATGTCAGTACAGTAGTGCAAAGATTTAAACTGTTACAGAGCTGGCGCCATCATAATGAATCATGATGCCAGGGGTTTCCGAATTCCAGTCCGTAGCACATTATGGAACGTGTGAATGCCCCTTCGGCTTCTTTTGGATGCCAGTCATATGGTTGCCTCTAGGGCCCCATGCTGGCTTAGACCTATTAGATGAGATAGGCTGTCCAACACCTTCTGTTTGCACTGCACAAGGAACTGACACCCGTTCTCCACATTCAGAGCTTAGCATCATTGGGGATTCTTTTTGTGTGTGTGCAATGAATTATAGAATCAGCACACATGATAGTCACAAAGCTTTTTTTATTTTTTTTTTATTTACTTACTTCATAGGAAATACAGTAATCACAGATATGAAATAAAATAATGTTTGTTTAGCAGAGGAACAGCTGAATATTCACCAAACAACAGAAAGTTTTTTTTTTTTTTTCATGGAATTTTTTTCCAGATTAGATAGAAGAAAAGGGCAGTAACTAATTGTTGAGGTAAAAATTATATAATAATAATAATAATAATAATAATAATAATAATAATAAAACTTTGTTGCTTCTCCTTGGGGTTTTATGGCACTTTGAATTTGTTGAGACATGAAGTTAATAATAATAATAATAATAATAAATGTTCTAATTTAAACTGGTCCAGATGAGCTTTGAAAGATTGAGCCTTGTCATGTGCTAAACTTTTTCTACCTATCTGCCATAAATTTTTAATTGGATAAAAATGATTTTATCACCACCAAACCTATTTTCTATTGATGGATCATAAGAAGTGGCAACTGTTGAGCGCAGCTGGATTGGCAGCAAACTTAGCAAATATTCGAATTGCTGGCAAAGCAAATTGTGGCTAAATTTGTTAACAAAATTAGCAAGAAAAAGTTTTTCCATCTGTCCGCACTCTCCCAGTGTCCTTTTCAGTGTCTTCAGCTGTGCATTCAGGCAGACACATAGCACCGCAGCCAGGGATTGGCTGAGTGTTCTGTCACTCTTGTCTGTCTATCTTGTCTTGTCTTTCAGCCAATCACTGTCCGCAGTGCTATCAGTTGGCTTAGTGGGCTGTCACTCTCCACTCAGCCAATCACTGACTAACTGAGAACGGACATCTCCGCAGCCAGTTATTATCTGAACATGTGGCTGAAGACACGGAAGAGGACAGCGGGGAAGCATGAACAGCTATGTATAAATTCATGAACCTCGAGAACTCATTTTTTAAATGATTGCTCTGTACTGTATACCAGTGTACTTACTGTGGAGGTAATTGTCATCTTCCTGGACCTGAAGAAAAAACACCACAAACAACCCATATACTAAATAAGTAGGGATATTATTGTTTTCTTTAGTATTTTACGATGCAGATCATCACTGAATATCACTTTCCTTCTGTCATTCATAATTGTTTATGTTTGTCAGTATTGACAGTACTATTCATAGGAAAAAGAATAGATTTTTTTCATATGTTAAAATATATACAGTAACCTTCCTATAAGGTGAAATTTGATAGTACTCATTGAACAAAAGTTAGGATATTTTCCATACTTTCATGCCCTCAATGGGTGCACTTCTCAAAAATATAGTGGGTGTTCCCAAAAGAACACAAAGCACTTTAAATAATCAATTGTTGTTCATTGACATTTCTTTTCCACCATATGGGAGAAGCCATATGCCAGATTGGTTTTAAAAACATGCCATAAACTTTTAATACATCTACAGCTAACATCTTGTTAAAAGCAGCAATCATTTACTTCCATGGCGTGTAAGGGAAATTGCCCTTCCCAACGAAGTGAAAAGGGATTAGAATTATGTGCAACACCCAGGATATGTATATGTTGTGTGAAAGCTATCTGAAATGACTGCAGAACTGCCTGACCTCCAGGACTGTCCACCAAAGGGGGACAATAAATTAGCATGACAGCAGAAAATGCAAAAAGCTACACAATGGCACAGAATTTAATTGCATGCGTTATACCAGAAAAAAATATTGAAGTAGGTGGAAAGTGTCGATTATCGTTTGGAAAAGCGTTATATTGTTTGAATTTAAATGATAATCGTCCTGTGTAATTGCAGGCAAAGATGGAAAAATCGTTCATGTTTCGTCGATTGTTCATTTAGATCTGACCCTAAAATCATTGTTAATTGTTCGCTAATTGTTCGCTGTAATTCCACATTTGGTCACTGTAATTCCGCATTCGTTCACTAATCGGTCAGTGTAATTGTTCATTCTTTTGCTGGGATCAGATGGAGTAAACAATCATAGTAACAATCGTTGTAACAGCCATAACTAACGACTATTGTTCTGTGTAATATGAACAATTTCAGGTTAACGATAAACAATCTAAATTTATTATTATTTTTTTTTTACTACAGTACATCCTGCCTAAAGCGACACTGTACCCACAATCTGACCCCCCCAAACAGCTTTAACCTTCGGATAGCTGCTTTTAATCCAAGATCTGTCCTGGGGTCCGTTTGGCAGGTAATGCAGTTATTGTCCTAAAAAACAATGTTTAAGGGGCATGCCTAATGATGAAGAAGATGGGGAAGAGGGATGGAGGGGTGGTGCAAAGATATTGTAGGCCACGGCCGTTTGACACAGGGCTGCCAGTTTAAAAGTTGTTTTATAGGACAATACCTGCATCACCTGCCGAACGGACCCCAGAACTGATCTTGGATTAAAAGCAGCTATCCGAAGGTACAAGTGGTTTGGGGGGGGGGGGGGGGGGGTCAGATTGTGGGTATAGAGTCGCTTTAATGAAAGGTCTATGCCATTCAGTCCAGGAAATCCTAATTAGAGATGAGCGAACAAGGTTCGGGTTCGAGTCCATCCGATCCTGAACGTTCGGCATTTGATTAGCGGTGGCTGCTGAACTTGGATAAAGCACTAAGGCTATGTGGAAAACATGGATATAGTCATTGGTTGTATCCATGTTTTCCAGACAACCTTAGGGCTTTATCCAAGTTCAGCAGCCACCGCTAATCAAATGACGAACGATCGGGTTCGGATGGACTCGAACCCGAACCGGGTTCGGATGGACTCGAACCCGAACCGGGTTTGGATGGACTCGAACCCGAACCCGGTTCGCTCATCTCTAATCCTAATTGATACCATCTAAAGGATCTGAATGTTGGGTAATAAGGGTAAATTTGTAAATTTAGTAGAGCACATTTGGGCTTGTCAGAACCCTTTCATTCAGCATTTGAATACTAGTGGCTGCAGAAGTTGAATGTAGCTTTAAGGCTGCCTGGAAAACATGCATACAGTCATAGGCCAAATGATGTATCCATGTTTTTTAGGATTCCTTAGGGCTACATCCAGCTTCTTCAGCCACCGGTAATCAAATGCTGCATGCTTGAGGTTCACTCATCCACCCAATCACTCACTCATGCACCAAATTTTGCATATACTTCTTATATACTTCTGACCTTAAATTCTTGTGTAAAATCAGCAAAAACAAAACAAAACAAAATATAACAGAATGGTCCGGATTTATAAATCTGTGATAAACATTGGACATATAGCAATCAATCAAAGCTCAGCTTTCACATCTCAGAATGGGCTGTGGTTGGTTACTATCTGTCTGTCTGAGACAAAAAAGATTGATAAATCAGGGCCAATGTATTTTTTTTCAATGTTGGCTTTGTGATAGGATTTTAAAAAAATATATAGACTGGGCTTTATAAGATCTGATCTAATTATTATCTTTATAGAGCAGAGAGCATAAAACGGTTTGCAAAGCAACAATAAATGAAGGTGTATTAGTTCCTTGTCAAGGCAAAGGAAACACCCAGTCTTTTTGATCAAATGGAGACTTGTATGTGATTTTTGCTCTTAACAGAGTACCTATTCTTCTTGCCCTGGTGGTACCAAACTCTTTTGCAATCTTTTGAATAGTTCTGGGGCCTAATACTTATCTTTCTGCACTCATACCTGGCTATTTGCTTTGATGGTAGAAGGTGGACAATTAAAGTGGTATTCAAACCAAATAAGTTTTTTGCTGGCTATAATGTAAAAATAAAAAATCACTGGTTTTTGGCAGTGTTTGGCTAAGCAGGCAGGTCCTGTTCCTACTTCTCATTGTCATTCTCCTTCTGAAGAGACAAGAAATAACGTACTGGAAGTCTATAAAAAAGACGTGGGGATCCACCATAATTTAGTGTGTGGATGATCTGTTGTTATGCTCCAGACCATCTGAGAGAATTAGTGATCAGTATTTTTAGCAATTTTCTTTTTTTTTTTTTTAATTTTTTTATTGCCATCTTCCAAGAGCCATAATTTTATTTATTGCCAACATAACCTTCTGAGGGCTTCTTCTGTTTTGTTTTTAAAATGCCTTTTTTGGAGGCAGATTGATACAGCAATTCAGACACAATCTTTTTACACCGTGTTGTATAAGCAATGTTATAGTTTTGGATCATTACAAACGTGGGGATACCAAATATGTATGGATTTTCTTTTTTATGTTTAGGTACCAATTTATTTTGTATGGGGAATATATGTAATTTTATCATTTGTAGGCTTGCAGGTCTTTTTTCAAAATTATATTTTATTTTATTTAACACTTTTTTTGAACTTTGCACAGGTTCCACTAGTGAACTTCACCTGCCATCTTCTGATTGCTGATACAATACCCTGCACTGCTACAATGGTGTAACTGTCTACAAACCTTGGCATAAGCATACAGGGTGGATGCAGCAGAAGATGCACAAACTGGTTCTTAAAAATCACATGAAATGTGGCCAGAAAAGTATGCAATCTTACGGTCTCTGGACAATCACACTCCTAAAACTAATGCCTAAAGTTAAGGCCTCTCTGGACAGCAAAGAGACAATAACTTTCAACTTTAATCATTCCTTGCAAACGTCAACTTCAACATCAATGTGTCCTTGCAGCTCAAAATGGATCAGGCACTGGTTTAAAAAGCCTTGGCAGGACTTGATATCTCCATTGTTTTGTGGAGGCAGGGGGAGCTGGACATCAGTAGCACTTTGGTCCTGGCATAGGGAGATTAGAACTGACAGAGAAACTGTAACTCATGTTTCATTAGGAAACGGAATAGAAATGGAGTCCAGGCAGGCAGAAATTGTATCCATGTACTGCCTTAGGACATCTTGGCGTCCACTCTGGTGTATCATTTAATGCAGTTGTTCTTTTACCATAATTTTGGGTTGACCAGCAGGGTCCATGGCCTGGAGGTAGCAGATGTGGACCAGCTGTGCTTTCTGTAGTAGCTGGCAGCTGCGAGGAAGATGACTGAGTGTACTGCCTTGCACTCCACCATTGTGCAAAAGCAAATGGGTTGAATGTCAATAGGCGAAGCCGGCATTCTTAAGGGCCAAAGACAGAGGCAGTGCATGGGGAAACGGATATGATAAAATTGTGAAGGAAATAAATTTACAGTTATATAGCTCAACATGGAAAGGATGGATGACCCACAAGAAGAGCAGCCCACTAGAAATCTGCCCACCTGGACAGATTGCCATTCCGTGCCTGATTTTAGCCATGTAGTGTATGTTGACAATATACGGTACAGTATATTAAAGGCATATTTATGATTTACAATAAGGAAATATTCTAGAAAATATGTTAACACTGTAACTGTGCATACCACATAGTTGGTAGTCAAATTATATTCTTGCTTTTAAACCAGTATGACCCCAAATGGGCATTTCTAGAAACCTCGGTCCTATAAGAAGGTGGTCTCAAAGTGATTCTGAGAATGTAACAACGTAAAGAAAAAAAGAATGTTACATGTTGTATAGATCATTAAAACTTTACCAATGCCTAATGGGACATTGCTTTTGAATAGCTACTAAAGGAAAAGATAACCAGTGGATTTTATGAAGGAATTGTCAGGTCAAGTGTCTGATTAAACAATTTCTTACACCGTGCAAATACCAGAGGATAGAAATGTATTTCTAGCTAATTGAAAACATCCTTTACCTATTATTTCTAAGTGAAATTGACTCTAAAAGGATCTTCTTTGATTTTTTTATTTTGCTCAGGGACTCCTAAAAACATAAGAGACAAAAGGTGTGAAGTGAAAAGGGACTGTTTCCCATAGGAATTGGATTTCTATTCAAAGTGTTCGTAGAAAATTATTGATCCGCGTTTATGTAACAGAGAGTAAGGCCAGTGAAAAATGCCTGACAGTTGTAAAACATATTGCACATTAATTTGAATTGAAGGTAAAAGTTAATAGTTATTGATCTATTTAAAATGTTACCCTTTATAGTTATATCCCAAAGACGTAACTGTTTTAGCTGATATTCACTCTACAGCCTTTCATTTACAGCTAAAAAACCACAGTGCCAACCCAGTGAGGGATGGGAAGTGATGGCAATGACTCATTGAACAGTAAATGTTGACAGAGAAAGCTCATTCTCTTAGTGCATCTTTAGGAATTGAAGTAATTTAAAGCTAAAAACGAATAATTGGATGCTATCAAGAAGGATGAATGGTGTCATAGGATGTGAGAATAAAAAAAATCTGGTATAAACAGATAAAAAACAAAACAAACAGACAATAAAAAAAAAACAAAAACAAAACAAGAATTTGATGTATTTTGTAATGTGTAAACAAACAAGAATCAGTATCAGATTTTACATAGCTAAATAAGCATGCCAATAAGAAAGGAAAGCTAGCATACATCACATACTGTATGTACATAGCAAAGTAATACTGGGGCATAGAAAAGAGAGAGAATGCTTCTAAGATCAGTCCATGAAGAAGAGTATTTGGCCTAGATCCACAAGCACAAGTGTCCATAAGAAAAGAGACTTGGATATTTAAGAGACCAGAGTTGCAGAAAAGCAACCGGGACCTCTGTGGGGCTGTAAGCAATGGCACAGGATCAAGCTAGCCTGTTAGCATTAGGTGAGAAAAACAAAGTAATAACAAATCAACCTGAACGCCTAGACGACCCTGAACGTACCTGAATGCCCTGGCTGTCTGTCACCAGATTACCCTGGGCATACAGGTATGTCCTGGGTGTATATCCCGCTTTGAAGCGCTTCATAGAAGATGGGGGCCAGCTACAATCAGCAGCCAAGGCCTCGCCATTAGTTATAGGCTGCACCGATCGCACTACATCCTGTCATTAACCCCTTAAACGCTGCAATTGTGGCGTTTAACTGTAAGTGACAGGAGCAGCTCCTGTCACTTACAGTTTGGGACCCCCACAGTGTGACTGCAGGGGTCCTTATTGCTGTGTCGGACCGCTGGAGGTCTCTTACTTTTCTCCGGTCGGTCTGATCGGCGCACTGTTCATTGAGCCACAGGCAAGCTCAATGAGCAGAAAGCCTATTTCACTGATCAATGCAATGATCAGTGTATGCAATCTAATGATTGCATGTAGAAGTCCCCCAAAGGAACTTAAAATGTGTAAAAAAATTAAAAATGTTTTTTAAAATACCCCAAAGCCTCTCCAATAAAAATTTAAATCAACCCCATCCCATAATATGAATAAAAAATATAAATATTAAATAAATGAACATATTATATTATGTCCAATCTATTAAAATATAACAAGCTTCATCGCAAACGGCGTTAATGAAAAGAGGGAAAAAGAGAGCCAGAATTACCGATTTTTGGTTCCATTTTATATATAAAAAAATAAACATTTATCAAAACATCCGATCTACACAAATATAGTATTAATAACGAATAGAGATTATGATGCAAAAAATGACACCCCATACAGCCCCGTAGGTGAAAAACTTTTTACCATTTTATTAATAATTAATTGCAAAAAAAATTAATAAAATAAAACATTGGAAAATCTGTGTAAACTTGCATATGATTGTGTTCAGACTGACCTATAGAATAATGGTATAAACCGCCCGAAAGTTATAATATTGCATTCTTTTTTTCTATTTCACCAATTTATATTTTCATAAATAATATTTTGGTGGTTCTATCATACATGTTATGGTAGAATGAAAGGCGCTATTACAAAGTAAACTTATTCCTGAAAAGAACAAGCCCTTACATGGCCCTGTAGATAGAAAAATGAAAGAGCTAGAGCTCTTAGAAGGGGAGGATGAAAAAACTAAAACACAAAAATGAAAATTGGCGCAGTCCACTGGGTCATTTTGGGATTGGTCCTCAAAGGGTTAAGGAGTTATGTTAGATTAGAAAAAGCAGAACTTGCAAAAGCAATGCTACCCCTGTCTTCAGGTTGTTTGTGGTATTGCGATTCATCTCCACGCACTTAAATGGAACTAAGGTACAAAACCACAGCCAAACTGAGGACAGGAGAGGAGCTGTTTCTACAGTGGTTATCTCATCACTAATCACTCATCATCTCATCTCGTCACTTTGTGATTGCCCAGAGAACCTTACAAATCCTGTAAGCGACACCATTCTTTGTATTTGAAATTTAATATTAGCGTATTTCTTTCTGCATCTGATAATTTTGTGGTACCAGATTCTTTGTTACACAGAGTCATAGTTACATGAAAATCTGAAATGTGTCTAGGCACATCCAGGGCCTGCTTCCTTAGGCACTAAACCTGAAGAAGACCCATCTTCATCTTCACCAATTAGCATCAGGATTGGTAGATTGGTAGGTAATAGCTCCAGACATCACCTTAAACACCACCACACCAGACCTGACCAATACCGCCATACTGTGACTGGATAACACTGCCATACCAGACCTAATCAATACCACCACACTGTGACTGGATAACACCGCCATACCAGACCTGACCAATACCGCCACATTGTGACTGGATAACACCGCCACACTAGACCTGACCAATTTCACCATACCCCCACTCACCCCCTTCGAAAAGACACCAGGTTTACTGGCAAGTCTGAATGGGAGGTGGGAGACTAGAAAAATAAAAACAGCAAAAAAAGTTGATTCTTTCCCACTGCTCCCTGCTGCTGCCCCCTGCAAGGTGCTGCCCTAGGCACCAGACCACTGGTGCCTAGTGGTAAATACGACCCTGGGCACATCATCTACTTCCAACAACACTGTGCAATTTATTTAATGCAGTAATGCCTAATTAGATACAGAGGAGGGATTAAATGAAATGTTCATGTTCTATGTAAAAGGACCACCAAACATTTAATTGTAGTAAAACATTTGGAAATTTTTAAGCGGAACCCAACAACGGACTCCACTCAGAATCCTGCCTCCCTCAGTGTCTCAATGTAATGTGTAGCGCATCTCTGCTCTCCGCCGCTCTCAGCTCAAACAATTGACTTATCAATTCTTTGATCGGAGAGCGGAGGTGCGCAACACATTACATTGAGACACTAATGGTCCTTTTACACGGAGCGATAATTCGCCCAATCAAAATACTAATGATTTCGAAGTAACGATGTGTTTTTTCTAACGATCAGTATATAATTTGTAAAAATCGTTATTGAAATTGTTTTAAGATCGCTTAAGCCTATCTCACACATAGGGTGAATCGTTGAAATACTTTTACACGAAGCAATCTGGGAATTTTCAGTGAACGACCAATAATGATTTGAAAACATATTGAAAGATCATGATGAACGATTTCTTGATCGTTCAATGTGTTTACGTGAGCCGATTATCGCTCACATACAATAATCGTTCCATGTAAAAGGACCGCAAGGCAGGCGGGATTTCAAAAATTTCCACCTGTTTTACTCAGTGTGAACATACCCTTACTGTAGTGACGATGAGGAGGATGAAAAACATAGTGCAGGGCAGTTCGCGTTAGTAGTACTTCTTCAAACTAAGTACCAGCTTTTAATTCCACTGAGATTCCAGGTTTTTGGTTGCATATTTTATAGACCTGCTAACATGCTTGTCACTTTGTCTTGCTTGTTTAGCACAATGTGGCTCTCACACCTATGTGTATTGTACCAGAGAAACAATGGAGCATCCCGACGACTATATTGGCAGCCAGTACATCTGTATATATTTCCCCTCTATCTAGCAGGAAGGAACATAAGAGTCTTTTATATGTGACAGGGTGGAAATTTTTGGCAATGAGAAAGTTCTAATAGAACAAGTGTCCAAATCCTGATAGGACAAGTGGTGTGTAGTTGGCACTTGAGGCATTTTTTGTACACTTCTATGACTGAGTGCAGCATGAGTGCCTTCATTTATCCGAGTTGACAAATATCACTCAATAAAGAACATTTCTGCAAAACTAAGTGCTAAATATATATTCTTTCTTACTAAGGGCTTTCTGGACCATTACAAGCACTTAGCTAAAAGTTATACCATCCAAAAACATATCAAAGCTGTAATTATTTATTAGGCACTCTGGATTATTTACTCGAATCAATTTTCTTCCATGTACTTCCAGTTATGATTTTCCACATCTCTTATCAGCATAAATAGTTAATCAGAAGTCATCTCGGCATTGGAAATGAGGAGGTTTATTAATGACCTATGTCTGACAGTATTAAAGATAGCATTGAAAAGTTACAGTACAAGGTTTGCATCCTTCATTCACATGCGCATTCTTATGCTTATTCATGCATACCAAATTAAAGACTGTGTCAGGGCAGAGGGACCTTTTGCAAGAAAAGTATGTGAGCTCATAATGTTCAACTGTTAATTTGATAACGGGGTGCCTCAGAATACCTCTTTTTAACTTGTGATGTGAGAAATCGTATGACGAAGAGAATTAGTATCCCTTCGGTCCCACAACAGTAGGCCCTTCAATAGCCAGTCAGCACACTGCTCGGTACTGATGAGAGGCAATTACCCTGAAACAGCTGTCTACAGATGCTTTTTCTTTCCTTTTGGAGAGATTTCAGTAAAGTCAGTGAAGCAACATTTTCCGAGCACTGGCCAGCCCCCCCCCCCGTGTGATAAAACCCCGGAACGGGTATATGGTCACACCAGGGGGTGACGGGCCTGCCCCCAGTGCTTGGCCTCCCCAGCCTTGGCAGTATAGTACAAATGTTATCATGGACAAACCCTTTAAGTGCATGGGCCTTGCAGCTGAAAACCCTATGTAGAAACCCAAAGTGTAGAAAGCCTGTTTACTAAAATTTTAAACTAATAAAATAAACATAGTAATAATAGATTAATAAAAAAAAGTTTACATTCAGTAAAATACCCTCATAAACAAAAACAAAACAAATAGCAATGGCCAATAGTTAACGGGGTTATCCAGCGAAAATCTTTTTCTTTCAAATAAACTGGTTTCAGAAAGCTATGTAGGTATGTATTTTACTTCTATTTAAAAATCTTCCAGTACTTATCAGCTGCTGTATATTCTGCAGCAAATGTTCTTTTTTTTTTAGACTGACACAGTACTCTCTGCTGTCACCTCTGTCCATGTCAGGAACTGTCCGGAGCAGGAAAGGTTTTCTGGTTCAATGTTTTTATTAGGTTTTTTAAGAACATATTACAAAAGAAAGTCTATAAGCACTGACTCTAGTGCCAACAGTAAAGTTAAGGTGTTTGCTTTGGACAGTTCCTGTCTCGGACAGAGGTGGCAGCAGAGAGCACTGTGTCAGACTGAAAAGAAAACAACATTCTCTGCAGGGCAAACAGCAGCTGATAAGTATGGGAAGACTTGAGATTTTTAAATAGGAGTAAATTACAACACCAGTTCATTGAAAAGAAAAATATTTTAACTGGACAACCCGTTTTAATCCTAAACCCTTATTCTCAATAAAAGCTCGCAACTAGGGATAAGCAAACTTTTGAAAAGGTCAGTTCGGTTCGGTTCGATCCGGCGAACTTTAGGGAAGTTCGGATTCGTACAAACCGAACCTAAAACGAACCTTGCTATAACGGCTGAATAATTGCAGCTACAATAGTGGGAGTCTGATAGGGTATAGTTTAGTTTAGTTGCTATTACAATGAAAAAAGTGGAAAAAATCTAAGTGCAAAAATAGTGGGGGAAAAAATTGTTGTCAATAATACCGTACCCTGTAATAGTTAATATTTAATTTATAAAACAAATTTTCATTCTAAAAAAGCTATTTTTGTTGTTCAATAGCATAATTAAAACGAATCAATGCTTTTGCAATTAAATATACTGTTAACAAAAAGTAAATATATAAATAAATGTATATATAAATATATATATATATTTATTTACAGTATATTTAATTGAAAAAGCATTGATTCATTTTAATTATGCTATTGAACAACGAAAATAGCGTTATTAGAACGAAAATGTGCTTTAGTAATTAAATATTAACAAATACAGGGAACTGTATTATTGTTAATTATTTTTTTTATCACAATAACAGTATTAGAAGAAACATTTCAATTTATATGTCTGCTCAGCTGATTGGCTGAGCGGACGTATAAAGAGCTGAAGCCGACACACTGAGCTCACTGAGACAAAACATCCGAGGGTGAGTAGAAAGCTCTCCCCCTTCCTTGCTGGTATGGGTGCAGTCTGACATCAGTCTGGTTCCCAAGGGGTTAAGTGGGGACCCTTACTTAACTCCCTGGGGGCCAGATTGTTCAGTATGGCACCGAAAGGGTAAAGGGGGATGCAATTCATCCTCCTTTAACCCCTTGGGTGCCACACTGTAAACAGCGATCTGTAAAGATGCTGCATACTGTAAGGAGCACAACACCGCTCACAATGATGGGTGTTGTGCTCCTGCTTGTGTGCTTTAGATATCGGTTTTCTGTGGATTACGGTGGATTCAGTGGACTACGTCGATGACCAGCGGTTGTTTGGATTTTTTTTTAAATAAAATGGTCAACAAGGGGTGTGGGGGTGTTTTTATTTGAATAAAAAAAATTTCACTTGTGTCTTGTCTTTATTTCTTTACTATATAGACTTAGTAATGGATTCCGTCTAGGGTTAAAACCGGGTTAAAAACCAAACAACAGCAGCCTAGTAACACCAGGGTGGGAAGGGCCATTTGTTTTGGCTTTCCCCAGCCTAATATTACCAGCCTGCTGCCTCCCAGTCCAGGAGCGCCAATTTTGATGCTCCGGGACCACTGGCACCCATCTCTTCCAAGTACCCCTGGTGGCATTTTGTACTGGGGTAATAATGGGGGGTTAGTGTCAGCCATTTTATACTGGCTAACACTAAGCCCCGACTTAGTAATGGATTCCATTTATTAGAAGGCTTCCACTACTAAGTCTATATAGTAAAGAAATAAAAACAAGACACAAGTGAATTTTTTTTTATTCAAATAAATAAAAACCCACACCCCTTGTTGACCATTTTCTAAAAAAAAATTCCAAACACCTGCTGGTCATCGCCGTAATCCACCGAATCCATTGTAATCCACAGGATACCGATATCTGGAAAACAAAAAGGGAGAAACACACAAAAGACACAGAAACAGGAGCACAGCACCCATCATTGTGAGCGGTGTTGTGCACCTTACAGTATGCAGCATCTTTACAGATCGCTGTTTACAGTGTGGCACCCAAGGGGTTAAATGAGGGTGCATTGCATCCCCCTTAACCCTTTGGGTGCTATTCTGAACAATCTGGCCCTGAGGGGCTGAAGTAAGGGTCCCCACTTAACCCCTTGGGGGCCAGACTGATGTCAGACTGCACCCATACCAGCAAGGAAGGGGTTAAGTGACTCCCCTTCCTTGCTGGGATGGGTGCAGTGCAGGGGAGGAGCTTTTTACTCACCCTCCCAGGTCTTCTATCTTCTTTTCTCACTGGTCCCCGACACACTGTGCTCAGTGTGCCGGCTCCAGCTTTTATATGTCCGCTCAGCCAATCAGCTGAGCGGACATATTAATCTAAATGTTTCTTCTAATTCTGCTATTGTGATAAAAAAATTTGCATAATTAGAAGAAACATTTGCTGTTTTAATTAAAGTAAAGTATTATTACATTGAACTGTATTACTGGCAATAGGAATTGCCAGCATTAATACAGCTCCCCGTAATTGTTAATATTTAATTAATAAAGCACATTTTCGTTCTAATAATGCTATTTTCGTTGTTCCATTTCATAATTAAAATGAATCAATGCTTTTTCAATTAAATATACTGTAAATATATATATATATATATATATATATATATACATTTATTTATATATTTATTTTTTATTAACAGTATATTTAATTGCAAAAGTATTGTTTCGTTTTAATTATGCTATTGAACAACAAAAATTTAGAACGAAAATTTGTTTTAATAATTAAATATTAATTATTACAGGGTTAGGTATTATTGCCGGGGATACCGTTCCCTGTAATACTACTTCCCTGCTTTCCCAGATGCATTCCAGAGGTGTTTGCATCACTTTCTAAAGATGTCTTGGACTTGTCTATTCTGTGATTTTATTTGTTAAAGTTATTTTAACCAGATGCGTTACGAACTTTCTCAAAGTTCGGTTCGGTGACGAACTGAACTTTTTGAAAAATTCGTAACGAATCTGGTTTATTACGGTTCGGTTTGCTCATCCCTACCTGCTACCATACATAGAAAAATAAAGCGAAAGAGCTCAATAAGTTCAAACATAACAGCTGACCCCCATGTAACCCATGTACAGTACATGAATTTACAATTTACCTTCTTCCCTTTCTGTACAATCATTCCTTTTTTAAATTTATCGAAATCAGCAATTTGCAAACTGATTTTTTTCCATTGAACTTTTGGTAGATTTATGACCAAAGGCAGCAGCCACTCTGAGCATGCAGAGTAGCAGTGGGAAGGTAAATGCAGTGACCTGAGCCTCTGGTGGTCAAAGTCACTGTTTTAATCTTATTGAGAAAAGTAAAAAAAATTTAAAAAAGTAAAATAAATGGCGAAAGTGAAATATAATATAACTATATAAACTCATTCATACCAATCTATTACACCAAATTATCACTGTCCAAAATACACCCAGCTGCCAAATATACTGTATGCTTGCTGAGAAGCAGTGGAGTAGATAATAGTTGCTACTTCTCTAGCTTCATTGTGGTTAAGTCTTTTTCATACAGTACATCAGATCTAAATCTGATTAAAAACAGGTCAATTCCGGTCCCCTACTTCCAGAAGAGAATACATTCACTGACTGAAAGGAACTCAAATGTTGGAATATGAATTATGCAAAAGAAAAAAATTTGGAGCAGTTCTCATTAAAAGACAAGTATAATCATTTTTATTTCTGCTAGACCTGCAATACACACTTAAATTACTGAAAAATTACATTATCAGACAGCCTTTAAAAAGTGCACAGTGGCTAAATGTCAGAATCTGCAATATTCCATTTTACTTAACCCAAGAAGTTTATAACACACGGCGTATTGCAGTTTCTGTGCATATTACCATTGTATGTAAATAATCCTCCACTATTCTAAATTCAAACATGGGCTGAGCTATGTGGCTCAGCTAGCCTACTTATTCTAGACCCCTCCAGTGTCCAAACCCCCAATCTCAAACCCTAAAATATGCATGTCCTGTGTCTCAGACATAATATTAAATACTCTACAGATATAACATAACCACACCTGCTTTCAATATGTGGATTTCCTTTCTTTTTTCCAGCACTCTTTTCTTGCTTTTGCTCAAATATTTCTGCATTGGACAGCCTCTACTTAGATTAGTCCCCCTTCTCCCTCTTCTCATTGAGAAATACAGTCTCTTCTTTTGAAGAATCTTTATATTAAGAATAACACAACTAATAATACACTTGTGAAGAACACGACTCAGACCTTGACCCTTACTTTCTCTGAATATAGATATGATTGTTATTCTTATGTTAATTTTAGTTATATATTTGAATAGTCAGGGACCTATAACACTGGCCAGGGTTTCAAGGGGCACTGTGATGAGTACACACTGAACACAGAATACAGTTTCCTTGAGCATTAATAAAAAAACAGCACAATTTGAACAGCATACTTATTTTATATATATTTTTTAATGTTACAAGCGCAGATTGCGTTTGGCCAGGGCAGGAATGGGGTGGACACAGACTATAAGACCTAAAGTAGCCCCCACCAGCTGTCCCTGCCACTTGCCTTGGACAGCCCTAGGTAACTACAGACAACTTGGAGACCATCCCAAACCTGCGACAATGTGAAACACAAAACAAAGACAAGCAAACATTAAAGGGTAGTCGTGCAGGCCGGGGTCAAACCAAACAGACAATGCAGCACAAAATCAGGATGCAAATAGAGTAGTAAAAAGAACAAGAGCTGAGGTCAGAAAAGCCAGGTATAAAATCACAGAGGGAATGACAGCCAATGGTATTCTGAGCATACTTGTAAAGACTAATAGCCAGAGAGCATTACGAGAACTGGGCAATGTTAAACAGGAGGTTGGGAATCCAGTACAGAGACGTGGTCCAGTATGTAATTGGACCAAACACACTGAACATAGACTGACAGAGCAAAGAATTAGTGAAAAGAATAGATGTCATCCACCGAGGCAAAACAGAAGTTACAGTAACTATGCAGTGGCCAGAGGGAACTAGCAGGAAAGAGATGGGTGTGGTAAGAAATCAATCACCTGAGCAGAAGGAGTAAAGTTTTATTCAGACACTGTTCCGACTAGTGCAAATAAAAATTACAATTCAAATACAAAACATGACTAACAGTGCAATATCGGCTGTATACCACGAAATGAGGACCACGGCAGGTTCCGAATAGGTACAGGCATGGTTCCAAATAGGCACAGGTGACAGCGAACAACTTGGTGTCGTTCCCTAACTTAGGCAAAGTGCGACACAAAAACCAGACGAACAAACACAAATAAGGGATGGTCAGAGGTCAGAAACAGCCGGTCAGCGAAGTACAAAAACAGGATCCAGAGAATAGTCAAACTCCAAGCAGAAATCTAACAACCAAATTCACAGTCAAAACAAATGCTAGGTCAAGGTAACTCTCACAAGTGAGACAGGCAAAGTACTGGGATAAGGGATGATACTTATAGGGGCTGGGCTCCTAATCCCAGGACAACAGGACTGATAGGCAGTGTTAACTGTCAATCTCCCTTTGATTACACAGCTGTGCCGCTCAGCCAGGGAGGCAGGGAAACCCCGGCTGCAGCAGATAACTAGAAAGAGCCGACTCGCCCCTCAGCATCCCGGACGGCCGTTAGGGACGCCGTCGGTGCGGTCCCAGCTAAATGGGACTAATGTAACAAAATATTGACAAATTTGTGGGGAAAAATTGTCGCAAAAAAGTTGCAAACAAATTCACCTAATACTGACCAGATGTAAGCCTGCACCTGTGTGTGCGACTTTTAAAAAAGTTGCAAATGATAAATTAGGTGCAAATCTTGGATTACGTAAATTTTTGTGTGCTAAATACTCAAAACAGGCAGATAAAAAAAAGGTATATAAAAAATATTCATCTGTGGAATACTGGTTTATAAATAATACTTAGACTGAGAATGGTTGAAAAATCCAATTATTCACCTTAAATAGGTGAAAATCCTTTGATAAATTTCCCTGTATGTGTTTGTTGGTCTATGCACTTGTTTATATATAACTGTTAAGCCCCAATTACACAGCCCAATCAGTGGGAGCAAGTGAGCGCCAACTTGTCAGGTCAGCGCTTGCAAGCACCAACAGCGAGCAAGCAAGTTCTGGGGGGGGGGGGGGGGGTCACTGGGGGCTGCCGGAGGGGCTCCCTGGATGATTTTCTGGGAAGCCCATAGGAGATAGTGGCTGTTGCTATCCTAGTTCTTTGTCTTTCAATATGTTGAAAGACATTGAAAGACAATGATAAGCCGACTTCGTCTTTTATTACACAAAGCTGTTATCTTCCGTAATGGTCCCTGTGTGTGTATCTGTGTCTTGTCCAGCTTAAGATTGGCAAATATACAACTGCCATTCATCTTTTCTTGTCCAGTGTGTCTTTGTGGGTTTTAGCATTTGATTTTGGAAATTTTTCTGGTGTGTGAACAAAACCCTACAATAAGTATGCCCTTTGTTGCCCATAGCAACCAATCAAAGCTCCCCTTTCATGTTACCAGGGCTAACTAATATTTAAAAGCTAAGCTGCAATTGGTTTCTATGGGCAACAAAGGGAATTTTTGTATGCGTACAAACACACACACCGTATATGCAGCAGATACGCAGCAAATACGCAGCAGATACGCAGCAGATCTGCAGCAGATTTAATGGTGCAGATTTGATGCTGTGCTCAGTTATTTAGATCTAATCTGCTGCGTATCTGCTGCGTATTTGCTGCATATCGCAGCAGTAAATATGCTGCGTATACGGTGTGTGTGTGTTTGTATCCTAAGATTGTTTGCTAAATCTCCTTCTCTGTGTTTTGCCACTTTAAGAAGAACTTCAGGGAAAAGCAAAAAAATACAGTGCAGGAGTCTATACTTATCCATTCCTGTGCCCCCACAGCCCCACTTCACTGGTTGTGGACCCCCGCCAGCCTCCAGCAGCTCCCGTTCCTGCAATGTCACAACCTCACAGAGCAATACCTGCTAAGCAAGTCAGTGGCTGGGATCGGACATCTCTTGCTCTTTTTGCAAGAAAATAGCTGTGTTTCTTCAATTCTGGATAACCCCTTTAGAAATCCATAGTTGACAAATCCTATTGTGCTCTCTAATGCCTAGTTCACACCACAATTTTGCTGTCCATTTAATGTATCCATTTTATGGGAAAAAGAATGGATGTAAAAACAGATGGCAAAAACGGATGCAGTTGTATGCCATTAGTTTTTTTTTTTTTTAAATCTTTTTTCCCCTGAATTACATTATAAGGCCAGATGAACTTCATTTCTTTTAGAGTTGGGATGCGGGCACAATCTGGTGTGCCCGAATTCCAATTACCCATAGCCGACAAAATAAATGAATAGCAGCCGCACAAAACTGACATTGTCATTTTTTTCTGCGGCTGCAAGGAATCCCAGCCAGAGTGTATACAGAGTGTATACACTCCAGCCGGGATTCCATTACAATCAATCAGCAATTTCAATAAATACTGCCCGTGGTTGCAAAACTGCAACTATGGCCGTTGTTTAATGAAATTATATGTTGTGTGAACTTAGCCTAAAGAAGGATCAAAATGGATAATTTTTTCCTTACATTTTGTCGTGTATACAAAAACTTGGTTGACCACATTTTTCGGTACATTCAAAATATTATTTAACAATGGATATAACAGATAGATATATACAGATAGCAAAATCATGATGTGAACCTAGCCTTAGTCTTCGATCTTTTAACATACATGCAATAATAAATAAACATGCACTTCCTTGCCCTGCAATATTTGGGGATTTGCGTGATACATTTGGATGCTTTTGTTTGATATTTGTTTAGTTCTCTGCCCCTCTGACTGCACTCTTGAAAAAAACTCCTCAAAAAGGCTGTCCTTTTCAAATAATTTGACACTTGTGACGTGTACTTTGAACAGTTTGACATATGTACTTTGTCCTGTTCTGCTAAAATTTTTAGGCTATTTTTCCTTCACAATTTCTTCTCAGTGTATTTGTTATGTGACTCCATCTGTGATTCCATATTGTCAGTTCAACAAGGAGCAAATCTTGATGTTAATATTATTATGTTCTAACTAGAGATGAGCGAACCCGGTTCAGGTTCGAGTCGATCCGAACCCGATCGTTCGGCATTTGATTAGCTGTGGCTGCTGAACTTGGATAAAGCTCTAAGGTTGTCTGGAAAACATGGATACAGCCAATGACTATATCCATGTTTTCCACATAGCCTTAGGGCTTTATCCAAGTTCAGCAGCCTCCGCTAATCAAATGCCGAAAGGTCGGGTTTGGATCGACTCGAGTATGCTCGAGGTTCGCTCATCTCTAGTTCTAACAAATTTATTTTAGACATTTTAGTACTCAGCTAAAAATTTCAACAATTAACAATGTATAACAGTTAGGTAAACCAAGGATACTGAGCATTAACTGATCCATAAAAATTCTAGTGCTTATTCCAAAATTAATTTCTAGATGTAATTCTGTGCTTGCTAATAACAACAGAGATAATTTTACCTTTATGCAGTTTTAGAAATCTTTCAAATAATTCTATAATTTAGAATAATATCCGATTGCAGTGTTTTGAAAGGAAAAAACAAACAAAACAAAAAAAAAAAACGGTTAAAACACTAGTATAAGCCTGTTTGTGAATCCAGTCTTCAAGTTGTTATCGAGGATAAAAAAACAAAACACCTAGCTGCTTTGTTCTAGAAACAGCACCAAACTTATCTTCAGGTCACGTGCGGTAGGGCAGCTCAATTCTATTAAAGTAAATGGAGGCCAGTTGTATAATACTACGTACAAGCTGAAGACAGGTGTGGCACTTATTTTAAAAGAAATGTGTTTCCTAATCCTGGATAACCCTCACATACAGCAGGAAGTAGACAAATAAGTCTTTCCTTTATGTTTCCCATTCCTATTTAATTCACTTTTAATTTTGGTTCAAAAATTGCACTGGCAATATTCCAAAAAAACTGCTGTGTGTGACAGCAGCCTTAAAGATATTTTATCATACATTCTGTTAGTTACATAATGATATTACCCCATGCTATTAATGAACAGCAGTGCCTAACACACTGTGCCAAACACATGTAGTGCAGTGATGCTGTGGATACAAAAGCTGGGACTAAGCCATCATCAGTGGATGGGGACTTTAATATATAACCAACATCCCACAGCAATGACCTTTTAACCCCTTATGTAATGTGAAACCTAAGCAGTTTGAAAGGTACATGGACTTGATTGCTCATCCCATAAGCACTGTCACAGTTGTGAGCTGCTGGTGCATTGGCATCGCTTATGTCTATTTCATGCTATCTACATGACCAAGAGAGCATGAAAAGGTAACAGGCACATTTATTTGCAGTACAATAGTATAGCAATGTATTGTAAAATAAATAAATAAATAAAAAATTGCACGATCAGTTTCAAGTTGAATAAAAAAAAGTTAGCTGAAAAAAAAGTGTCCAATGTAATGAAAACCATAAAACTCTGTTTCTTCATTAATCTTCAAAATGGAAGCAAAAAAAAAAAAAACCTTTGTCATTTTGAAGTAAAATAACACAAAGAATAAAGATAATATGTTCTCTATATCACATGTTAAATGTTATATTAGGCTATGTTCACGCAACGTAAGTTTTTTGGCCATCTTTTCAGAGTGCTGTCATTGATTATAGCCACAAATAATGATTATGATCATTATTTGTGGCCATTATTTTGACAATGTGTGAACATCGCCTTAAAGTGTCAAAAAGATATTTTTTGACCAAACCTTCACGAATATAATAAAATTTATTGACGCAGAGACAAGTGCAATTCATACCCTGTCCCTCTTGCTCAGGACAGGACACAAGACAAATTCGAGGCAAACATGAGACAAAAAATACACAATGGCAGCTGGTAAGCAAGCAAGGGTCAAACTGGGAGGGGCAAATACTAGTACAAAGTTGCTAGGCGATAAACAGAGTGAATGTGGCAAACTAGAGTAAAAAACTAAAAAACACAGGACAAAAATACAGACCATGTCAGGAGACAGACACGTAGTCAGGTACACAAGCCAAAGTTAGGAAACCAATTTATTAGGATAGCAAATCACAGGGTAGGAAGCAGTTATAGGCACACTAATTATACACTATAGCAAGCATCAGACATAGAGGATGACAAAATTTTTAAGGAAACAAAGTCCCAGTCTCAGAGGTTATTGGGGCAGACAAAAATGTAGACAGGAGGATAGGGCTGTCAATCACTGGCAAGGCAAGCAGTGCTTGTAAAATTCACTCCAGAAAATGCACAGGCCTTAAGCAGAATACAATTAACTAGGCCAGGGCAGGAATAACCCATGCTCACACTAGGAATATACACAATCATTCCGGCTGGGTCGCCCATAACGGACACCACCAGGGTGTGTTCCGAAGAGGAGTACCAGCTGGAGGGATGCAGTGACAGAGATAAGCAGCACAGAAACTGCTCACAGCTTAAAACAACTAAGGACCAATTCACATTCACACCACATTCAATTTATTTATTTTTTGACTTTTGAGTCTCAAAAAGAAAAAAAATAAGTTGAACGTGATGAAAATGTGAGACAAAAATGAAGCCTAAACTGCATTCATTCAATTTAAGTCAATAGGGCTGCCCAAGTGTTTAAATACGTACCTTTTTTACCAATACCCCAATGTTTACCGCTGACATACCTGAATACATAATATAAATGCGGCCTAAGCTACATTTTTTGGAGCCCAAGCTCCTTAGTCATGGCTTGCCATGACTAAGGAGCTTGGGCTCTGAAACATGTAGGCGGTTTCTTGATATCCATGTATTTTTAATATATATTTTTAAAATAAAAATTCTACTTTTAAAAGCACTTGCTGGAGCTGGTTCTATACCATTTTTGCGTCAAGCACAGTATCTGGACGGGAGTCGGCCCGCTTTTACCTTGCTCCACCAAAGGCATTGGGTCTTGCTGCACACAAGGGTGAGCTGACAGTCTTTGTATTTTTTACAAGCTATATAGTGTTGCTGAGGCCTGGGCCGTTAAGTATAACAGATCGCCTTCCAGTGATTGCATCACAAGAGGTCAATCTTGCCATTATACCACCAATGAAGGCGCTTTAACAGCATTTAAATGCTGCTGTCAATTATTATAGTGGCATTTAAGTGCTTAATAAGCTGACACGGCTTATCGGACTGCGCTGCCTGTTAGCTGTGTGTGGGCCCCAGCTGCTCATAGCAGCCAGGAGTGACATGGTACAGAGAGGGCTCAAGTTGTGAGCCCTCTCTGTACCCCTTTGAAGGGACGTTATGATGTACCGGTATGTCATGGGTCCTTAAGGAGTTAAGTAAGAACATCTCCCTACTTAACTATATTTATATTTAGAACTTTTAATATGTTTTATTTAGCTCTTAATAAGTTTATATAGAAAACCTTGTGAATTGTATATTGGCTTTTTATTGGTGCTCTTAAAACATTTATGAAACTAATCCTGAAATGGTACCAGATCCAGAAGAAAGAAAAGTAATTTAGGTGTTGTCTCAATGTCGGTTATAAGTGCTGATTATTATTTATGTGATTTACACTAATGAAAACAAAAGTGATTTTCAAAGTCACTATTTATTTATTACATAAAAAAACTTATTGTGCATTGATGATGGTAACTATTATTTCTTCATCCTAGATTGGAAGAAAACTTGAATTGCGCACACAAACATTTAAATAATGGATCTCTTTTGTAGGGCTTAGTTTGTCTTCATTACAAAACAAGTCTGCATGTATCGTTTTAACTAAGCTGAAGTTGTTCATCAAACTCAATGTTGTAGAAAATGTGAACAGAAAATAAACTAATAAAACTAGAATGTTTACTCAATGTCCTTGCCATTAATGCCCTAATTTAAGAAAGCACTACATAAACTCTAATTTTTTTTCTCTCCATTTAAAAAATATGAGGTGCAATAAAATGAAATGTTTTAGCAACTTTAAAAGATTTAGGCAAGGCACAAAAGTGCATCGAAGCTAGTGACAAATTAAAATATTAGCACTGTTCATCACATCAATGAAGGTAGTAATGTTAAAGTGCATTCTCAATCACAAGGATATATTTACTGTTCTTGTAGAGAGGCAAAGAAATTAGTATCCAAAAAAAACTATCGTAAATGACTAGAGATGATTGCGACACGAGCATGCTCGAGTCAGATTGCTTGGCATTTGAATACTGGTGGCTGATATAGTTGGATGCAGCTCTAGGGAGTCCTGGAAAATACAGATGCAGTATAGGCTGTCCATGGATTGGGTGTACATGGATCTTGCATCTGAAAACAATAGAAACTTGAGCAAGGCTAAACAGACAACAAAACCGTAGCTCCTGACCAAAGCATATTTTATTGTCCGGACTGGTCAGGGTACACACAGAAGACACAGAGACAATGCAGCCCTGATGTTGTCCCACACCCACTGTCCCTACCTACATGATTCAATGTATCTTAAGCAACAGTGGACAACTTGAAGACTTTCCCTGTGCAATGGGACACGAGACAAATACAAGACAGTAACAAGACAATTACGAGACAATTACAAAAAAAAACACAATGGCGGGTGGTTAAGCAAGCTAGGGTCAAACCAGAAGATGTAGATACTAGAACAAAGTCGCTGGGCAATAAACATTCAATATGGCAAACCAGAGTAGAAAAAAAAAAGACCAAATCAGAAGATAAACACGTAGACAGGGACACAGGCCAAAGTCAGGAAACCAATAACTCAAGATAACTAGCACAGAGTATGAAGCGCCTATAGGCACACAAGGTAACGCTATTGCAGGCCTCAGGCACAGTAACTGAGTTTTAAAGGAAGCCAGGTCCTGGTCTCAGAGGTGATTGGAGACAGACAGACGAGAACTAAGACAGAGGAAAGGGCTGTACATCACTGGCAATGCAAGGAGTTAACTGCGAAGGTGCTGGGAAATTCACTACGAAGATGCAGGGCGTTAACCAGAATGTGATCAAGACAGAATCTAACCATGTTCATACCAATGAAATGCAAATATAAAAACAACTAGCAAAAATGTGACTTCACTGGCTGCCAGAGCGCAAGACCAAGGGTTTTTCAGGTACAGTCATGACACCTAGCTTAATGTTTTATCGAATTTCACCCAACCCTCTCCAGATGTTTTTCAATCACCCTCCTTACTTTACTAACATCTTTAGAATACTGGGGGATCAAAGGCAATTCATCTTGAGTTCTCTCCTTTCATTGTCTTCCCACTCAATGTTCCCCTACTTTTCTCACCCACTTCTGCTATCACAACCTTTAATTCTTGTTTTTTTCTTTAATCCGTCTCCATTATGACTTTACACTGCTCTTTTTAGTCTGTCCATCTACTTTAGTTTTTCCTTATTCTCAAAAATAGATTTTTGCGAACATTTTTAATTTGAGGTCCGTGATGGCAGCTATGTCTCTATCCATTCCAGTCAAACTTCTTCTTACGGTGCGTTCACACGTACAGGATCTGCAGCAGATCTGCTGCAGATTTGATGGCGCAGATTTAAAGTTGCAGATTCAAAGCAAAGCAAATCTGGGACATTAAAATCTGCTGCAGATCCTGTATGTGTGATATTTAGTGAACATGCTTTCCACTGATATCCCATACAAGTTTAATGCTTTTATCATTTCTATTTAGATGATTCCCAAATTTGTGTATTTACATGATTTTCCTTCTCTCCTTCCATATAAAGAAGCAATCATCTATATACAGTACTTCCAATAGGCTTTTATTATTTTGGTCTATTTTCATATCCTCTGTCTTTATGGCCTCCTCCTCTTAGACAGACAAGAACAAATTTGCATAACTAGGCATGAATTTCGCACCCATCGTGGTCCCTTTTGTCTGAAAAAAGAAGCAACTATCCCACCAAAAGTAATTGTGGGTAAAACAGAAATTTGTACATTCTAAAATTAATCCCAACTGTTCCTGTTAACAATCCCTTTTAATTTTTCTCCAGGAAGAGAAGAAAATGGAGTTAATATAGCGCTATCACCCTTTAATCACCCTTTACCAAAGACTGTGGTGAAAAATCAAATCGGTGCCAGGAGAGAGAACATAGTGCTATTAGAAAAGCACATCGGGAAAAACTATTTGCTAATTATAGTGCTAAGAAGAGTGAATCAAAATTGGAACTAACAGTGTTAGTATTAAGTAGACAATTGCATTTTCAAGCACACAATATGTTTTTTTGACGAAAACCATATCTTTTTCAAATGGAACAATCATTTAAAAGTTGTATTTTGCATTTACCTGTGTTGTCTTTAACTTATATTACTTATATTAACTTATATATTTGTTGATTGTCCTGAAAAGATGAAATGTAAGAAAATTATGTAATGTTTATAGAAGAAACTGAATAAGGAACGAATGTTATGTAAATGCACTGTACATTAATTATGCTTGAAAGATTGTCCTCTAAGTTTGTATATGATGAAGCAAATGAAAAAAGCCTATTGCTCTGGATACTGAGGTACATTTTGAATCAAATGTCATGACTTTATGTTATAGAAGACACATCATTCTACAGTCTAGGAAAAAATAATTACTTGGCAAACTGCCACATACACATAGCTATATTCTCAAGGTGTAAGGTAATTGTGTCCAGAAAGACATTATAAAATAACACCTGAAAACTATGTTGCGGGCTGTTCACAATCCTTTCTTAAAGTTAGAATGATAATATGAAGGTACCACATGTAATTTTCATTTCAGCACTAGTCCACTACTATGATCAGCACAGGAGTAAATCTTTCCTCTTTAATTTCAAATCAGACAAACTCACAGAGCTCAAACTCCCTTAAACTTCATTTAACTCACTATTTCTGCAAAATATTCTGTTTTTTTTCCCCTTTAATTTTCACAATATATTAATTAGTTTTGCCTAAATTGCACAATCTACTTCTGATATGTAAAATTCTCATTGTGGCAATCTTATTTAAAGGCTTAAATGAGTTTGTTAGGATAAATTGATAATTAGTGATCCTGCCAGGGCTGTTCCATTTCTCAGGCCTGTTCCATTTCTCAGCTGCTGGATCCTGGGCCGCCTTCTCTCCGCCGTTGTCAGTGTTTTTAACAGATCCAGTGACGTGACATTCCCCTTGACTTCAGCCAATTAACATAGACATTATAGGATCTATGCAGAGTGGCCATTTCCGGTGGGAGCAGCATATCACTAGATTTTAAACCAATGACATTGGCAGAAAGTGAGCTGACCTGCATTTGGCAGCAGCAAGGGAACCGGACAGGTAAGTATATACCACTGACATGTCCCCTGAAGCCCTGGCAGAATCCAAAATTATCAATTTGTCCCGGACAACACCTTTAAGGACAGGCAATGCATTTATTCAATTTGAATCCTCAAGGCAATAGCTCCAATAGCAGCTTAATGGTAATATTGAGCATAGCTTTTTTTATCTTTCTGCAATGTTCTATACATTATTGGAAACTGTGTTACACTGTAGATATATTCTAGCACAGTGTAAAAATTTTTGCATTTACTGTTACAGAGAGGTTTGTCACATTTTGTCGCAAATCAATACATTTATTAATCATGTGATATTTTCTTTACATTTGCAAACGTATCATGAGGCAAGTGCACACAGTTATTCGCAGATAAACCCCACTCAAAATGGGAAAGATTTAAATGGCTGTTGAAAATTAAACATACTAAAAATACAGACTTTCTATTCTGTAAACATGATCACTCTTAATGCTAAATTCTGGGTTATCGTCTACACTCAGGGTATTACACCTCCCGCTGACGTATGGTGCCAAAACACGGCGAACGGACCATGCCGCTAATTGCCGCTGTCCCGGGCTGCAAATAGCACCCGGGATCGCGGCAGTTCAAAGCAGGGTCGCAGCACAGCCCCCCCTTTGAACTCCTCTGACGACCCCAGAGCATACATTTATGCCCTGTGTCGTTAAGGGGTTAAGAAAGGGATATAAAACCCATGTACTTATTATACTTACTGACAGCAGCTCCCTGTGTGCCTAATAGAGCTAAAAATCAGACTCCCCTCCTCCCGGCTGTGCTGTCCTGCTCTGTGGTGAGTCTGTCCATAAGATGGCTGACATGGAGGAGCATGTGACCATGCCCTGCCCTCTATGTTCTCCATAGGAATATACAGGCTCAGTGGTAGACACAGAAGGTTGGGCATGGTCACATGCTGCTCCATGTCGCCCATCTTATGGACAGACTCAATACAGAGCAGGACAGCACAGCCTGGAGGAGGGGAAACTGATTTTAGCTCTATGATGTACACAGGGAGCTTCTGTCAGTATATACAATGAGTACAGTTACTAATACTGTACAATGAACTATTTTACTAGTGGCCAACCCCTTTAACTTACCTCTTCTGATGAGTAGAGGTGGGTGAAAGAGTTCCCCAACCAGTATCCCAACATTGTCCCCACTGTCATCTATTGAGCTGTTTACTCTATTCCCTGACCTCTCCAATCTATTCTATATTTCTTATAGATTATTAGCTTGCGTTATTACAGCTCCTACCCAAATATATCTTTTAATCGGTTGTTTTATGTGTCTGTACCAAACTCTCTTTTGATTGTTACAATATGTTACCCCACGATTACACCATGTAAAGCGCTACAGAAGTTGACAGGCCTATAAAAGTAATAAATAGTAATAATGATTAAAATTGGATAGGAGAATGCTACATGCAATCATAAAATAGGAGGTAGGAGTAAGGAGTAGGATGAATAGCTTTGTCAAATATATGGGGAAATATTGTGGCATTAAACAAATCTGTTTGTGTAATGAAGTGCATACATCAAGGTTGTTTTCATTTCTAGCATGTTATTCAATCCATCCGCGTGCCTATGTTTTAGAAAAGAAATGGGGTAAAGAAAACAAAGCCCACATTATTAACATAGTCCTGAAATCATTTATTTAAAGGAATTGAAATGATTACACAATTGTAAGCTTTATATTTCTGCCTCATTACAGAGAATCAGAAAAAGAATACAGAGAAATACCACTTTACCATTTAACACAATGTCTATAAAGTTTGCCAAGTGCCCATCCAATTATAAAAGGGTGTTAAAATTGTGCGCGTCAGTTCATCATACGGTCATTTGAAAAATCGCAGATCGTGGATAAAGGCAGTCTGGCCAGAACGAAGACAATGCTGATTCCTATCTTGTCAAATCTAATTGTCTTTATAATATTGTGGATAGAAGGTGTGCTGAGCCAGCACCTAGGTTTATGACTGATTCCTTTTGTCTTTGAAGCCAGTATAAATCCTATAGATCCTGTGGAAATAATTATAGATAAGTAAAAAAAGGCCCTTAGAGCACATTGATTGAGAATAACTTAAACTTGATTCACGTCTCTTCGTGTATTTTTTTTGTTACTTTCCAATTGTCCATAACAAGTAAAACGAACAAGGACAACAATATAATGGCACCTATATAAAAGTCTTGGAGCAGTAAATGGGAATGCAGATGTCAAAGGAATAAAATGCGTACTTGGACATTGATTTTTCTTAAAGTGATGTGCCCGGAAAGAAATGGGTAAACTACACGTAATAATATACCTGTGAAGAAAATACAAAAGGGATTAAGATAACAATAAGGTATTATCAGCAATAGGTGTGCATTCAGCCTATATAATAGCAGGGTTTATCCCTGACTTGGCATCCACTATCTTAGAATGTCTATGTTTAACCACCTACTGTATATAATCAGACAGCTTAAAAATGACAAAAAGGAACAAGGACACATTGAGGGTGAATGACTGAAAGTCAGAACTTTATGTAGGTGGTTTCTGTTCGACAAGGAAAAGATCTCATTTATTACATGGCAGTATTTTTTAACTCTTTATTCAATTATAGTGGCTTTAAAGGCTATTTGACTGATTTTTTTTTCATGTTGTAATGTTAACAAAATTTTTAACTGGATTAAATACTAGTTTACAGAGAAGCAGAAAAAAACAACTTCAAAAGCCAGCACACACCACACTAACACTATGCAGTATGCACGCAGCCGTGGCTAACAAAGAGACAAAAATAGAAAATTGATGCAGCAAACTGGAAGTGCCAAATAGGATTTAATTTTATTTATTTTTTTAAATTGGGGTTCCTTAGCAAACCATTTGATCGAATAGAATGTACCAACTCACCACGTTAAGGTGAACCCCAAGAGAGTTGGACCTACACTAGCAATGGCCTTTTTCAGACTATAAGTCTCCATATCTGGCCATATACAGTAGGATCAACAGAACTCAAGGGGGGACATTTGTGAAACGTCCGCCCAAAGCGTATGTCAGGGAGAAGGAGCAGATTCACCCCTTCTCCCTGGCGTAAGCCCAGTAGCGGATCATAATAGGTCCTGAGCTCCTGGGGGGCCCATGGTCACTCAAAAAGACTTATACTTTCAGTGTTCTGTCTCCTGGCTACAGTTCTGCCGTGATTTGCAAAAAAATGCTGCTTTTTTACCGCAATTTAGCACAAATCAGGGCATCATAACATTATCTATCCTGTACTATGAACACCAAGCTAGTGTTACCATAGTTAGAGTGGGGTGGGGGGGACGATGCTTGGTGAACAGCCCGGGGCCTATAGTAAAGTTAACCCGCCCATGCGTATACCTGCCGTGTGCCCTGCTGGGGCTGGGGGAGCTTGGGGGGGGCATGACAAGGTCCCCTCCCGCGCCTCATTTAGTATGATTTAAGCCTGGCGTAAATCGTGATACAAATCTACACCTGCTGGAAGGCATGCACCTCTTAGTGATTCCTGCCGGGGGAAAGTGGGCGGAGCCTAATATAAGATCGGAGTGGGGTGTGTGGCTACCTCCTTTATAGCCATGCACTCCACTGAGCTCCTGTAGGTGTTTAACAGAGTTCAGTTGATCCTATACGACCAGATATGTAGACTTATAGTCCAAGAGAGGCCATTGCCAGTGTAGGTCCAACCCTTTGTGGTTCACCTTATTGTGGTCAGTTGGTACATTCTATCTGATCAAATGGATTGCTAAAAAAACCTCAGTTAGAAAAACAAAAAACTAAATTCTATATGGCACTTGCAGTTTGCTGCAGCAATTTTCTATTTTAGTCTACAGAGAAGAAGACTCTTCATACTTAAGTCGGCCATCCGCTTTCAATAACTGACAGCCAATTACTCAGCAGTCAGTTATCTTTCCCGTCTGCCACCCCCCCCCCCCCCGTATTCCACATAAACAGGAATGTTCAGCATAGCGGCACAATCCTGTGTTCTGTGTAAAGTAAGAAAAAACTGCATTTTTCTTTTCTTTTACTATGTGTGAACCTAATCTAAAAAGTGTGCCTATTTAGTGTAATATGCCGGTTCTCAACTCCTGAACTAACCCAAAAGTGAACACATCTCTTCATTACAATAATTAAACACAGTTATTGTTTGCATACATAGTTACTCCTTTGAAGTGACTGTATTAGGCTATGTTCACACAACGGTTATTCAGCTCCGTATAAAATGAAGTCCGTTATTTTGAGTCTAAAATAACGGACGTCATTTAGCTTTCTGGCCTCCCCTTAGTGCAATGACTGGTGTTTGTACATTATTCTAGTTTGGGGTTGCTAATTGTCCTTTGGGTGCGGCTTAATTGAAAAGTCTATTGACGGAGAAAGAACGGTGACAAGAAAAACTGTGTGTGAACTACTAATAAAAAACGTCTGCTGTTTTCAAAAAGACATCCAAAAATAATGATCATGTTTACTATTTTGAGGCCCGTGGCATAAACGTCCGTAATTAAATACACTGTGTGCACTGGACGTCCGTCTTCCCATTGACTTTAATGCATTGCCATTGCAGTCAGTTAAATCACGGCAAAAACAGACGTTTATTTAAATAACAAAATTGGTCGCCTTTTCAATATTTTTGACGTTGTGAGAACATAGCCTTACAGACATATTTGGCAGCAATTATAGCTTTACAGGCTGTGTACATCATTGCAAACGTTTCTTTATTTTCTCTTTCTCCTCTATAAATCTTATGTTGCTAAATGAAAACTTAGGTGTTGCAATAGGTGTTCATTGAAAGTTTCCTACTGTTTTGTTTCTATAGCTCCTGTGCAGACTATAGTAACAAATAAACTATGTGTAAAATGATCCTGAAGTCAGTCTTCCTCCTTCTAAATGCATTCTTTTCTGGCAAAACTACCAAATGTACCGGTATGTCGGTTAGACGGTCACACTACACAGAATTAGTTTGTTGTCTATTAACATAGACTCATAGGAGCAGATTTAAAGGGGTAGTGCAGCGCTAAGCAATTATTCACAAAATAAGACACATTACAAAGTTATACAACTTTGTAATGTATGTTATGTATGTGAATTGCCCCTTTCCACGTGTTCCCCCCACCCACGCTAAGCCCGGAAGTGTGGTGCATTATGTTCACCTAATTCATGTTGACCCCCAGGCCGTCATCTTGTGACAATGATGTAATCTTTGGGAGGCCAGCCGAACCGCTGCAGCCGTCCCTTATGCCGGCCACTCTCTGCCGCGTCATCAGCTGCTCAGCTGCGATTCGCTGAGCATAACTAAGCTCAGCCAATCGCGGCTGAGCACCTGATGACGCGGCAGATGGGGGCCGGCATGAGGGACGCATCATCTGCTGCTCAGCCGCGATTGGCTGAGCTTAGTTATGCTCTGCCAATCGCGGCTAAGCAGCTGATGACTCGGCAGAGGGGGGCCGGCATGAAGAAAGGCTGGTGCAGTCCGAATCAGGTATGTATAGTGCACTACACTTCCGGGGGTGGGGGGGACACGGGGAAGGGGGCAATTCACTAACATAACATACATTACAAAGTTGTATAACTTTAAAATGTGTTGTTTAGTAAATAATTTTCTAATGCCGCACTACCCCTTTAATAAAATGTCTTTCCGGTCTTTAGCTAATATGAGCTGGAGATAGATGGTACAAATTTATTGAGAGGTGAACATAATAAATGTATCATATACTATAAATGTGGTTTTCTGTGCCAAAAAGTGCAATTTTTTTCTGCCAAATAACTGACACGGAGGCTTGATAAACTCCCCCCATAGGAGCACAATCTACATATGAGCTATATAAACAAGACTGTAGAATTGTTTCAGTTAAAATTTATTGTGATAATGAAGGTATATGTAGCTTTTTACCCATTGATACACCACAAGGTAACGGTATTTCATGGCTTAACCACGCCTTTTAACTTTTTGGATGGTCAAAGAGTTCATTGTGTTCATTTACAGTTCATTGTGTAAAAGATCTTAAAATTCTAGTTTTGCACAAAAATCAATGAAGTTATAGTGCACATGATGACAATTGGTTCTATTTACCTTACTAGCTGTGTGTCACTACTAGGCACTCAGAGCTGTGTATCATGTATATAGCTGGTTACCTAGGTTTTTGACCACCTCTGTGTTATCAATGGGATGACCAGGCTGATGCCTCACTGCTCTGAGTGGTTGGGATCTTGGAGCACAGCTCCTTTGCTCGGCCACCTTATCTGCCATTCATCCTCATCCTGACAGCTCTCAGCCCGTGGAGCTATCAGAACAGGACCTGAAATAGCAGAGCTGAACAGAACAGCAGAATGCAGGACAGAGTGGGACAGTTAAGGCCAAAACAGCCAGGCCGAAAAAGCCAATGACTGTGGAGGTGCCCGCCCTCCACCTTAATCAGCTGTTGTCAGAAATTTGTACAAGTATTTAAATTTAAAAATCTTTTAGTGCTTATCAGCTGCTGTATGGGCTATAGGAAGTGTATTCCTTGCAGTCTGACACAGTGCTTTCCGCTGCCACCTCTGTCCATGACAGATAATTATCAGCATATAATAAAAAAACATCTGGTGTTTTTAGAACATCGGAAAGTTATGCAATGTGTAAAACTCCCATTGACATTAATGGGGGTTACACAAATGGTGTAGCCCTTGAGCTATGCGTTTTACATAGCTCTGGGAGTTACACAAACATTGTAGTCATGTCCACCTCCAGAGGCCACAAACAGGCTGGAGAGTGCTGGGGAGCCCTTGATCTGATGATAGGTGTGGCATAGTTGGCATATTTTGGATATATTCCAGATGGGTATATCCCTTTAATGCATCCATAATGAACCATATAAAGATCACTTTATTATCTAGGGTACACTTAAAGTATGGCATATACTGTACATATGCAATGTGTCCTAGATTTAATACTTATTATATTGAGTTTTTGTTTATTTTTTTCACAATGAATCATTTTTTGTACATTTTTTAAAATTCTACAATGGAAATTAAAAATGTCATTGGTCTTTTGCTATCGCTCCTGCACTGCTTTGTATTATGCCAGTCATTGATAAAGAGACTGAGATTGATTAAGTCCTGCCTTAGGCAATGCCTGAAAGACTTACATAGATGGCAGACTGGGTGCCTTCTTAGGCCCTCAGATTTCATGGCAAATAATCAGCACCCTGCAATCAGTGGGCTTACAGAGGGAGCTCCTATCTGTAAACCATAAGTGCCATAGTCACTATTGAATATGGCCTTTAGAGAAGTTAAAGTAACTCTGTACCCACAATCTGACCCCCCAAACCGCTTGTACCTTCGGATTGCTGCTTTCAATCCAAGATCTGTCCGGGGGTCTGTTCAGCAGGTGATGCAGTTATTGTGCTAAAAAACTACTTTTAAACTTGCAGTCCTGTGTCAAATTGGGGTGGCCTACAGAGTGTGTCCGCCGTAGGATTGCAACACCTTCCCGCCCTCCTCAACACTAGGAATGCACCCAGGCAGGATGTTTCCTATTCCTCACCTGAATACTGCACAGGTGCCTTAACGATCCAGCTCATGTTCTTGGGGCGTTCATGATGATAAAGATGGTGGGGAGGAGGGACAAAGAGGTGTTGCAAGTCTAGGGCATACACACTCTAGGCCATGGCTTTTTTGCACAGGGCTGCAAGTTTAAAAGTTGTTAAAAGTTAAAAGTTGGACAATAACTGCATCACCTGCCAAACTGACCTTAGGACAGATCTTGGATTAAAAGCAGATATCTGAAGGTACAAGCGGTTTAGGGGTCAGATTGTGGCTACAGAGTCGCTTTAAACAGTCACGATCGATCATTCCTGGCTAAAAATTCCAGCTATTTGATTGAAAATTCAAGGTGTTTGAGTAGGAGCCTTGCTTTCGTCAAACATCTGAGCACCTGCTTTGTCCAACACGAGGCAACTATAGAGGGCTTCTTCTACAACGCCATAATACATGACCCTTTACCAGCTAGAAATATAAGTTTAAAATTGAATTTACAGTCATTAAAAGGTTAAAATAAATAAAAATAGGTTTTGGCAAAGGGTAGACTATTTTGTGACATAATTAATGATATACGACATTTAAGATTAATGACTACGTAAAATCTTTAGAGACGACTATTTATATTTAGTACCTAGAAATGGTAGTTGTCGTGTCCCAGTTCTTTGGTTAACTATGATTCATGTTTACTGCATAAGAGCTATTTTTAATAATGCAATATAGATTAATCTCTGAAGACATATGCATACCTAAATAGTGCCTACTCCATACAAAGTTATTCATTTATTTATGGAGCTCCAGTTCCGTCCCAACTTTATTCTTGCCTATAAAATGTATGTATTGTGTTTAGCTTTAAAAAAAAAAAAAAAAATCCGTGCAAGTTTTACTAGAGTTCTAAAAAGTTCTATACAATTGCACTAAAACTGCATCGAAAGGCCATATACTAAAAAAGTCACTGGAGTATTGTGTGCTACAGCAGATTAAATCAATTACTCAAAGAAACTGGACGGTATCCACTATCCGGTGTAGACATTAAATGCAATATGTTTACAAGCACAACCACTTCAACAAAAGTTGGTGTCGCGCCCCCTGTGGCTCGACATTTTGAGGAACAGGGTCCTCTTACTAGTGTGTGCAGTTACAAGGTGCCTAGTTAGCTTAATACCGGTATATATCCCTCCTATGTAAATGTCACATTTCATAAAGTATATTGATATAGAAGTATATGTCATACATTAATTGTATAAAATATCATAACATTAGTAACGCGTATAGTAGATATATACTATCTCAAAGGGAAGTATTTATAAAATTATAATTCGTACCCTTAGGTTCTAAATTTTCCGGTTTTCTAATCCAGTACATTTCCCTCTGTAGTAACCTCTGTCTGATCTTGCCTTCAGGTCCTATAGCATCTATTTCTTAATGGATCAGCCATTTTAGTTCATATAAATGGTGTCCTTCTTCCTTGAAATGCCTAACCACGCTTGTTTCCTCATAATTCTATTTATCATTATTTATTATTATAAATTCTTTTTTTTTATTTATCTGTTAGATCATTCTTAAGATGTTTCCTGATCATTGATTTATGTTCACTGAGTCTAATGTGCACCTGTCAGGTTCTTTGACTTACGTAAATTTTCCTGCATGGGCACTTAAAGGAGTATTCCAGGGTATTTTGACATTTATTCTACAGATTAGTCTTGTAATATAATTAATTTGTCTCATTGGCACCAAGATCAGGTCCAGCGCTGCACCACGCTTAAACCAGGGGGTAGGGGTGAGTGATCTGTGTATCGCAATGTTTACACAGGGAGGGGGGCTGGGGGGTCCGCAATCATTACACAGGGAGGGGGCCGGGGCTGGCGGTCAGCAATCATTACACAGGGAGGGGGGCCGGGGGGTCCGTAATTATTACACCGGGAGGGGAGCCGGGCCCGGGGGGTCTGCAATCATTACACAGGGAGGGGTCCGGGGGAGGGCACAATCATTACACAGGGAGGGGGGCCGGGGGGATTGGGGGGATTACACTGACAGGCCAGCTCTGGAACAGGTCGTCATGTGATGTCCCGTGCTCAGGGAGGGCCGTTTGTAAGGCTCTGAAGCCTGCTAAGTGCATAAATTAGAGGATAACTAACTAACGTCATAGGACCACGTGACTTATGTAAATATTGAGAGAAAGAGACAAAATACGTAATAGAAACCAATGAGACAAATCAATTATATTACAAGACTAATCTGTAGAGTAAATGTCAAAATAACCTGGAATACCCCTTTAACATATATCTTGCATTAATGGTGTTGCTAGTAAAAAACCTTTAATTGATATAGTCTATTAGTCTATAGTGTAGTGTGGCAGATCGACCCACCCTTAAAGCAATGTTCATACAATGTACATTTTCAATAAATAATACAGTTGCAACACCGGCCGCTATTTATTGAAAATTAAAATAACATTGTGTCCTATGGAATCTCGGCATTCTGTCTACACTCCGACCGGGAATCCATGAGCCTGCATAGAAAGCAGACACGTCAGTTTTATGCTGCCACTAATTATTGAATAGCAGACACAGAAAACTGACAGTGCAGACAATGTAAAGTGCGGCTCTGGCTGCACTTTACTTACTATGTCTGCTATGGTGATTTGGAATGCAGGCACACCCGAATGTGCCCATATTCCAAATGCAAAGAAGTAAGGTTCATTCACCATGAACTTCACAGACAGAGGCCGTTCTTTGACACGGCTACTGTCATACACTGCCTATTAATACAATTCTTACACCCCAAACAAGCATACATGCCTTTTCTCTGTGTGATTTTTTTGTCCTTTATTTGTCAATGTCACCTCTAATGATTTTATTGACTATTGCCTTCCCTTTTCTAAGGGCAAGCATTGAAATATTCTGAAACAATTTCGTCTCTCTCTGCAAAGCTGGCCAAAATGTATGTATAGCACCATGGCTCACTGATGTATGGTGATCATAAGTGGTGACAAATATCTGCCTTTGTTCATTTCCATTTACACACCTTTTGTCTTGTTTGGACAGAGCTATATGGCATTTGTTATAGCTAGTGATGAGCGAATAGTGAAATATTCAAATATTCGATATTCATATGAATATCTCCCAGATATTCGAGCGTTCGATCGAATATTCTATCCTATTAAAGTCTATGGGAACAAGTATTCGATTATTGAAAAAAATCTATTTGACCACTTGGAGGTTCACCAAGTCCACAATGACACTGTCAGGACAGGGGAGGCAGGGACAAGACACAACAGTGAGCCCTGATGCTGAACCCACCAACTGTCCCTACCTACTTGCCTCAATCGGCCCTAGGCGGCCGTGGACAACCACAAAGACGTTCCCTACACTGAGTACGTGAAACACAGAACAAGACAGACGTACAAACACAATATAGAATAGTCGAACAGGCAAAGTCAAAAACCAAGCAGGCAGCGCAGTACAAAAAAAGTAGCAGTCGGATAGTCAAAAGTCAAAGCCAGAGGTCAGGTAACACAGACGAGCAAGCAGAGGGAGTTAGGATGGGGAGCGCAGGAATAGACAAGGGGTAGCTGGGATCCGGATGTTAATCTAAATAGCCAGTGCTGGGACTCAGTCCCAGCTTTGTTTTATGCTGACCAAGAGCCCGGTCTGGATCCCCATTGGACCAGCGCTCTGATTTTACAGGTTACAGACAGGCAGAGAGACTCATCAATCACAGAGACCAGACAGGTGCAAAATCAAGTCCAGAAGCTTCTAAGCTTAACTCCTGCATTGCCGGAAGCTGAGAAGCAATCGGGTGTGGCACACAAAAGCAAAACACCAGGCCCAGTTCAGACCAGGCTACTGCAGATTCCTGACAGACACCTCAGGAAAAGGGAAGGTGGATTTGAACGCTTATCGAATATTTATCGAGTATTTGGCATACTATTTGATAATATTCAATGCTATGGAATACCTTACTATTCGATTGAATATCTATTCGAACAGTATTCGCTCATCACTAGTTATAGCCCCTCTGTAAAAGAAAATTAATAATCATTTTTGTTTTACAGATCTCCTGATGTTGCTCAGTGTTATTGATCCTATTCATACGGGTAAGTTGACTTTTGACAATACTTTGAAATACTTGTGGTGGGTGATGGTGTAATAGATTTTTTCTATCATTTTGTATATAGCGATGTTTCAAATTGTTCTCGTTTTTTGGTTAATGCAACATCTAAAAATTGTATTGCTTCCCTATCACATTTCAGTCAGTGGCATGTATTAGGATAATCTACAAAAGCAAGCAGAGATGTTTCATCATCATACCACAAAAAGAACACATTGTCCATGTAGTGATACCACGCAAACTATCTGTTCAATTGTTTCCATGAAGATCTGTATGTGTATTGTAACGATGCAAGAAGACATCGTGGTAGATGTCAATCATCATGACTTCTTTTATTTGTGATTGTAGACATGTGGTATCAGGCTTATTATCCGTATTAGCTGGAGGCTAAGTTTGCATTGCTTCCCTTGCTGAATGTGGTTTCAAGGGACGGGGTCATGGTACTCATGCGCGCAGTGGGAAGGTGCCTAGTTCGGTGTGCCATGTCACAAACACTGTATTATTAGTATAGTTGTTTAAAGCCACACTGTATCCACCAACCCACCCAACCAAACCACTAGTACCATCTGTTTGATGAGAGTAAATCCTTTCCGGTTGTGTCTTCTAAAATACGTCTGGTGCCTTGGTTAGAGCAAAAAAATAATCTTTTTATATGTAGCAGGCAAGTAAAACTGGTGTGCCCTAGAGTGTCTGTGCCCCAGGTCTGCAATACCTCTCCTCATCTAAACTACACCTATGTCAGTAAGGCACATGTGCACTGTTTAGACAAGTGATGAATAGGAGAAATCCTCCCTGGGGGTGTTCCTAATGATTAAGAGGGAGGGGAGGTAGAAAGGAGAGGTGTCGCAGACCTGGGGCACAGACACTCTAAACCATACCAGTTTGACTCGACTGCTACAGATAAAAATATATATTTTTTTCTCCAACAAAGGCACCAGGCACATTTTAAAATGAAAGCATTTACTCTCATCAAGCAGATGGTACCAGTGGTTTGGTGGGGTGGGTTGGTGGATACAGAGTCACTTTTAGTACATTGTTATCAACATCTTTTTAGACAGAGACATGTGCAGCTGACAACGAGGATTTTACCGTCCATGCGTTTACTTTTTCCTCGGCTGATCGCTGGCCCTTTTACACTGACTGATTATGGGGTTAATGAGCGTTCCTAGGATAATTGGTCAATGTAAAAGTGCTTTCAGAGAGATCAATCATGGATGCCTGTGACGAGCAGGCTCCCTGGTTTAATACAGGGGGCTATGGAGGCATAAAATGCTGACTCTGGACCTAACTGGCCCAGAACTATTCATTGTCTGCCAGTTCTCGACAGTGTATGGATTTGTAGCCCCAACCTTACCACATACCCGTTCTTCTGACAACGCAGATGAGAATCCCCAGGCTTAGAGGCGAAGTAAAGAGGTGCAGGCAAAGGATCAGATGTGTTTCTGACAATGTTAACCTATTTTCAGGCCAGTAATAGGTCTAGTATTTTGGCAATACCTACCTTCTGTACATTACTGTTACATAGTACTTGAATTAAAGTGACTCTGTACCCACAATCTGACCCGCCCAAACCGCTTGTACCTTCAGATAGCTGCTTTCAATCCAAGATCTGTCCTGGGGTCGGTTTGGCAGGTGATGCAGTTATTGTCCTAAAAAACAACTTTTAAACTTGCAGCCCTGTGCCAAACGGCTGTGGACTAGATTGTGTATGCATTAGGCTGGCACAACCTCTCTGTCCCTCCTCCCCGCCCTCCTCATCATTAGGAATGCTCCAGGCAGATTTTCTACTATTCATCACCTGTGTGAAGACGGCACATGGGCTGGATCGTTAAGGCACCTGTGTAGTTTTCACTGCAGAGGAATAGGAAAAATGGTGAAGAGGGCGGGGAGGAGGGACAGAGGGGTGGTGCAAAGTTAGGGCACAGATACTCCAAGCCACGGCCATTGGGCACAGAGCTGCAAGTTTAAAAGTTTTTTAGGACAATAACTGCATCACCTGCCAAACGGACCCCAGGACAGATCTTTGATTAAAAGCACCTATCCAAAGGTACAAGTGGTTGGGGGGGGGACAGATTGTGGGTACAGAATTGCTACAATGCACAGGCCCAGTTTAAAAAAGGAGTGGAAATGGACTAGACGTTTACTTTTTTTTTTTTTTTTAATATGTCAACGCTTTTTAGTATAGACAGCTTTCCTATAAGCATGTGTTTTTGAAAATTGATTGAATTGATTTGAATGCATTCGGCTTTCTCCTGCTGTAAATCTTTTTCTTTAATTTTATGATGTGATTTTTTTTTTATTTGACTTATGGGAATAACCTATTTCTATGCTTGCTGGAAAACATCTGAATTCTTTACTCAAGGATTTTATGTTATTTTGTACAGTGGGGGGCATTCTGAGTTGCTTTGTTCTCATAAATCCATTTAGGTGCTATTACTGATCCAACATGCTGTTGTCTACACCCTAGAGCTGGTAAATTATTTTACACGATAGAAAAATAAAGTGTATATTTTATATGAATATAAAAACGCTACAGCAAGTAAGTCATTTACAACATCAGGAATGTGGCAGCATAGCATGTTTTATATGCCAGTATAGCTATTTTGAGCGCCACATGTAAATACATTCAAGGCACATAAAGCAATCTCCTTGTCAGTCTACAATATGTACTAAATATAGCAGTTCACGGGGAAGGAACATAAGTGATAACACAGCTTCTAATATAGTGCTATCATACATACATACATACATACTTACCTACCAGCACAATGTTTTTCCAGTGTATAAAACCATAATGCAGAAAAACTGGCCAGAAACATACCTTACTCCAACTACATACAATGAGGGAGAGCTAAAGGGGTTGGCCACTTTATAGTAAAATTGTTAAGTTTACAGTATTAGTAAAGTGTAAAGTATAGGTAGTTTATTAGAAGCACCTAACTATAGGACACACACCTGGTTTAGACAAATGAAAACAGGGAAAAACACATTTCATGCGAAATCTATTTCCCTGGTGGTCTAAGGCAGTGAAGCTCTGCAGCATGCACAATACACACCCAGCTCTACTACATCATACACACCCAGCTCTACTACACCCACCCTAGCTCTGCTACATAAACAGGCACATAGTACTGTATCAATATACTTTATATATTTTCAAGCTAAAAAGCCCATCTTATTTAAAAAAAAAAAAAAAGATACCTCTCAAAATTCCACATTTTTGAAGGGCTAACTGACATTTTAATTAGAGTTCACAGGTATCTGTTTTGCTGTCTATAGTTCACCATTTTGCTTTATTGTTCTATCATCAGCTGATATCAGTATCCTACTGACATGTTCAGTAGATGGGAGGACAGGTTACAGGGCAGTCCACTAATATCTCTTAAAAATAACAAATACACTTAGCTATAATATATTGCATTTGAAGCTTAAGTGCCCTGTTATAGTAGATTACAATGATAGAGGTCAGGATTGTCAGTAAAGTTTTATTAAGGTCTGGTAAGGAGAGCAACATATGTGTCCATTAGAGATGAGTGAAGCAGGCGGAAATTTGTTTTGCAAGCTTTGCAAATTTTGGGTCAAATTTGTTATTATTTGCAAATTGGATCTTAGCAAATTTCAATAAAATAGCCAAACTATAGTAGCTACAATACTGGGACTATTACAGAAGGACAATTTAATTGTTAATGCATGTTATTTTAAAAGTGTTAAAAATTGAAAAATCACAGCTTTTAAAAAAAAAAAAAAAATATATATCAATCAGCCAGTCATCCAACCTAATGAAACCCAACTTGCATAATGCAGTAGGAGTGGAGTGCGACCACTTGTTACTTGTTAAACGGAGGGCGCGGACTCAAAGTCCGTGCAATTTACCATCCGTTCCGCCAAAAGATACGCCGAAAACCTACTCCAGTCCTCAGCTGGCGTAGGTTTTCGGCTGTGCGCACCAGAGCGCACGGGAGAGCGCCGGAGATGCGGGGACATTTATAAGTCCGGCGTAAAAAACGCCAGACTTAATAAATGTCCCCCTATGTCTTCATTGGTACCAGTAACCTGGTAAAATGGACATTTGGTTGCCAACTACTACAACAAACAGTCACCCACAATCAGCCCTCCTTTTCTCTCTTCTCTGTCTCTATATCACTCTGTTAGGGCCCTATTCCACCGGACGATTATCGTTTGCATAATCGTTAACGATTAACGATCTCAAACGACCGCTATTGCGAAAGACCTGAAAACAATCACTCATTTCCATGGAACGATAATCATTACTTATGATCGTAACTGCGATCGTTTTTCTTCGCTATTTATTCGCTACTGCGTTCGTATCTATTGCGAACGACCGAACGATGTCTTATTCAATGCAAACGATTTGCGAACGTTTTGCGAACGAGCAACGATAAAAATAGGTCCAGGTCTTATAAAGCAATCAACGATTTCTCGTTCGGTCGTTAATCGTTAACTGCATTTCAACCGAACAATTATTGTTTAGATCGTCTAGATAATCTGAACGATAATCGTCCAGTGGAATAGGGCCCTTAGTCTCTCCCTGCTCTGCTGTAACTGCCTGCTGCCATCCTGCTCTCTCCTTATATAGAGCAGAGAACCTACTATATAGAGGGGGAGGTGCTGACTTCACAGAGGGGCCTGCAGCTGATTGGACGGGTGCTAGGGATTATGGTTAAACGCAGCGAACGATCAAACGATGAGCAAAAAATCGTTCATTTTGATCTTTCAACATGTTCAACATCTTTCAAAAAATTCGCAGATCGTTCCGTGTAAACATTCTTTCAGCGATTTCACCTATGTGTGAGATTAAACGATTGTAAAATGATCGCATAGCGAATTTTTCGTACGATGTATCGTTCCGTCTAAACGATGATCGTTATAAAAAAAACATTGTTCATTCAAAATCGTTAATCGTGCAATCGGGCGAATTATCACTCCGTGTAAAAGTACCATTAGTGTTTTGTATTGGACTGTCAAAGAATTCACTATTTTCTTTACAGATCTATCTGTTACTGGAGCTAGTTCCAATGATTCATGTGTGCCGTCATGTGATCATTCCCAACTTGGTGTACAAGTATTTCCACTTGTATATCAATCAAAGTAGGCACCAAAGGCACAATGCTTTCCCTATGACAGTATTTTATTATATTAAGAGGGGATAGAAGCAAAGTGTCTTCATACTTGTACCTTCTATGATGGTCTTAGTTAAGGCCGCTTGTAATAAATTTCGGTTAACAGGGATTGTAAATTCCTGTCACATTTACAGTATGAAATACCGCTCTAAATCATAGGCTTTACTACTATTGAAGTAATCTGCAGCCTAAGAAAAGAACATGTATGAACACATATAAGGTTTTTCACAGGTCAACTTCAAGTATCTGTTCTTGATTAGTTTCATCATGGAATATTTCAGACTTGTCTTAGCATTAACTATTTTTGTCTCAAAAATCCTCAATATTGCTCATGCACATGGCAGAGAGTGTACAGGGTATATGGCTCTATACTATTTGTTGTAGAAACATATACACACACATGTATATATATATATATATATATATATATATATATATATATATTATGTATGTGTACTGACAGACATTTGTTGTTATGTCTTACCTCTCCCAATATATCCTCACTGAGCAAATGAGAATTTATTTAAAAGTATATTTTTTCCCTAATCACTTAAAGGGGTTGTTCACCAGTTTTTTTTTCTTTTAAATCATTTGGTCGCAGCGAGTGCCAGAGATAATTAACTTCTATTAAAAAAAAATCTTAGGTCTTCCAGTACTTATCAGCTGCTGTATGTCCTGCATGAAGTGGAGTATTCTTTCCAGTCTGACACAGTGCTCTCTGCTGACACCTCTGTCTGTGACAGGAGCTGTCCAGAGCAGTAGCAAATCCCCATAGAGAACCTCTCCTGCTCTCCAGACTGGAAAGACTACCACTTTCTGCAGAACATACAGCAGCTCATAATCTCTGGCACTTTCTGGCAAGGGTTGATTTGAAAAACCCATAAATAATTTATATATATATATATATATATATATATATATATATATATATATATATATATATATAAAATAATTTTTTGGTGCACTACCCCTTTAAAAAAACGAAAAAAGAAAAAATACCATAAATAGCGATCTCTGATCTTCACAGCCATCACCTAGGCACCCTTATTATAACATTCTTATCACAGTTCAGATTATCCATTTTCATTAGTCAGTCCTGTGTGTGTTTTTTGGGTAACTGATGCACATCAATCACTGGTAGATAATTGTATTGCACCACTTGCAATATTAATTACACATATAGTTTTATATTGCACTTATTTCTAATAATAATATGCTGCACTTTGATTTCTGTTATTTCATACGTTAGTTCTAGTAAAAATATCTTTATAAGCAGTCCCGTACACTTGTCCTATTAATATCTCCATAATATACATGTCTGGACATACATATAATTGTCACACTTTGAAGGTGTTTTATTTCCCTCGTTTACTTTGGGGGATCTTCAGACTGGTCTCCTTGGCCCAACGTGTTTCTTTTGCAGTTGATTTTCAGGGGCCTTGCTGCAGTTATTTGCTCTGTACATGGGACCAGCTACACAGATGTGATGTGATGGCTGCACACACATATATACAGATATACACAGATATTTTAAAAAAAGGCTGTACTTTACACTGGTAAAGAAAGAGCATGTTCATTATTTGAATGGTCATAAAAATTATGGCCATTATTCTATACGTTGTGTGCACTGATTGACATCGACCAATCTCCCATTGATTTCAAATGCGAGTATTATTATGTTGAAAATACGGTCTTTTTGTTACTTCAAAAGTACAGACATATTTTACTTTTATAGTGTGTCAACATAGACTAAGGCTATGTTCAAACAACGTTTTTTTTTAGCTCTGTCATTTTGAGTCTAAAATAATGGACATCATTTAGCTGTCTGGCCTTCCCTTAGTGTAATGACGGCTGTTGGTACATTTACTTTAGTTTGGTTACTAATTGGACTTTCGGTGCCGCTTAATTGAAAAGTCCACTGAATTTAATAGTAAAAACGTTGAAACAACGGTGACATAAGAAAAACTGTGTGTGAACAACTAATAAAAAACGTCCGCTGTTTGCAAAAGACATCCGAAAATAATTGTCATGATCATTATTTTGATGTCCGCCGCGAAAACATCCGTTTTTTAATACACTGTTTGCATTGAATGTCCATCTTTCCATTGACTTCAATGCAATGCACTGCAGTAAGATAAATCGCGCCAATAACGGACGTTTTTTAAAATAGCAAAAGCGGACGCCCTTTCTCTATTTTTGACGTTGTGTGAACATAGCCTAAAGCTGAATTCACAGCGTCCGTACACATGGTTCATTAGTGGCATTTTTATAGTCCCCCTAGGGAACTTCTATGAGCAATACCATGACAATATTATTTAATTGACATATTTGTTTTGTCACGTTGGACTTAGGCGAAGTGTGCAAAGTTTCATATGGCAAATGATTGCGGTCGCATTGTCTGTTCATACATTATGCGACTTATGACCTGTATTTACGCATATGCTCATTTAGGTTGATAATATATTTACATTATGCGGTTTATGCATTAGGGCGCTATTATTGCTACGTGGTGTATTTACCCTAGAGCGCATGCGCTGTGCATACTCATTTGTATTCATGTTGATTGCACTTATCTTTGTCGCGCATGCGCTGTGCACATTTATGTGAACTTAGATTCCGTTCACTTTACACCATTCAAACATTGCGGTATCTACTTAGGTCTCGTTGATCAGGTGATGACCTGATCATGTGACCGGAACAAGATGGCGCCGGGTCTATGCAGGGTCCGCCGATTGCTATTTTTTGTTATCTGTGAGGTGCAGTCCATTTTTTCAGTCCTTTTCTTATTTTTGTTGCAATACCATGATTGCTCTTAGAGATCAATGCAGTACCTATTATCAATGTTATCTGTGCTCAATTGCTACAGACTGCCTGTAGCAATCAATAAGGTGGGACAGCGTCAGAGCATTGCAGAGGCCCCCGGGCTGTAAGTAAAACAGAAAGACATTGCGGTGTGCTGATCCCCTCACTGGACTAAAAATGAATTGTTAGTGTCAGGGACAGGGGAGGCAGGGACAAGACACGACAATGAGCCCTACTATTGAACCCGCCAACTGTCCCTACCTACTTGCCTCAAACGGCCCTAGGCGGCCGTGGCCAACCCCAAAGACGTTCCCTGTACTAGATAAGTGCACACAGAACAAGACAGACAAACAAACACAATAATGGATAGTCAAACAAGCAAGGTCGCAACCAAACAGGCAGCGTAGTACAGAAACGGTAACAATCGGGTAGTCAAAAAGTCAAGCCAAATGTCAGGTAACAAAGTCGAATGAGCAGAGGAAGTTAGGACGAGGATCGCAGGAATAGACAGGAGCAGCTGGAACCAGGGTTTGAAACCTAATAGCCAGCAATCAGGAAGTGACCACTGGCTCTTTGAATACAGGACCAGGAGCCTGGACCAGAATGTAATTAGTCCGGAGTCCTGACCACAATCAGCTGCAGTGCTGCAGAGCGAGTGGCAGAGACGTCTGCCACTCACCCTGAGCACCAACACCACTCAGCTGAGCTTTATACCGCTGTCGGGTATCCGTGACATCAAGCAGCCCCGGCTCGTGCTCCAGCCGAGGAGGACGTTGCTGGAGCACGGTCAGGTAAGTTCCTGACAGTTAGTTTTGACAGTGGTATTTAAATGTTTATATAGCCAGCAGGAACTATCAGTCCATGCAGGCTTTAAGCCAGGGTCCCCAACTGCCGATAGCATCTGGGAGTAGTGCGGTACAGAGAGGGGTCACATCTGTACTTTTGGACATCGTGACATACCAGGTACTTCATAGGTTCTTAAGGGGTTAAATATGAAATATTTGGAATTCTGTTTATTATGATTTTCTACTTTAACATCATAGGGCCAAGCTCAACATATGCTAGTATGCTGTCAACAACCAAAGGCATATGATTATAAAGAAGTAGTAATCAAATGCCTAATTTTATGTAAAAGCTTTTTGTCAATAATTTTTTTACATTTGTGTAATGCACTTTTAATATAGATTATGAAACCCTGAATATATGTTCTGCAAACATACACGGGCAGAGCAAAATAAACAAAGTCCTTATTTATGAATAATATATATAGGAATGCATTAACTTCAGAGAGTTCTCCTTATTTCCATTCTGTCAAGACCTCTTTCAGCATAAAAAAAAAAAAAAGTGTAGTGCAGGCAACTCAGATGACTATGTGTTCAGTTTCTACAGTGGAAGGTAGAATTAAGCTCAATTTTAGAGCATTTGATTTGATTCCATAGGACAGTGGAAGGATAGTCTTTCACACTATAATATTTTAGATATAGATGTTTCTGAAGATGAAACAAGAAAGTAGAAAAATGTTCTGCTCACTAAAACCCTGCGAGAGCAATCTTGAACAAAAGCTCTAATCTCGACAGGAAAGGTGCTAAATTAGTTTTAGTGCTTTTAAAATATAGGTAAAACAAAGCTTAGAACCGCAGAAATGTCTACATTTATTGCACATTGATGGTAGAGAGAACACAGTGTTCAGTATTCATGTATTCAAAATAAGCAATAGACCTCCATGTCGAATATAGTCACAATTGGAAAACTATTTAGTTACCCGATTGGAACAATTGTTGTATTGGACATAAATAGCCATAAACGACTGATTAATTAAAACTATTACTGTATTAAAGGGCTGTTGGCAAGTATGGACTGCTTGTCTTTAACCGAGAGATATTAGTTTATCCATTTCGGTAGGCAGGAAGTGGTTTCTTCTAGTTTCAGAAATTAAAGAAAATGGTAAATCTGGTTAACCCCTAGATGACATTGGACGTACTGTATGTAATGGGTGCCTGTCCCCAGACGACCCTGGGTACGCCCTTTGCTATGAAGCGCGCTCCGGAGCGGAGTACGCTTCATAAGAGGTGGGGGTCGGCTGCAGTGAGCAGCCTGGCCCTCACCGTTAATGACAGGCTGCAGCGATCGCGCTGCAGCGTGTCGTTAGCCCCTTAAACGCCACGATCATGGCGCGACCGTGGCGTTTAAGTGTAAGTGACATGGGCAGTTCTCTGTCACTTACCGTTCAGGACCCCCCCGGTTTGACTGTGGGGGTCTCGATCGCTGTATGGGACCACTAGGGGTCTCTTACCTTACTTCATGCAGTCCGATCGGCTTTCTGCTCATTGAGCCTGCCACAGGCAGGCTCAATGAGCAGAATGCCTATAACACTGATCAATGCTATGCCTATGGCATAGCATTGTACAGTGTCTGCAATCTAATGATTGCAAGTAAACATAAGTACCCCAAAGCCCCTCCTTCAATAAAAGTTAAAATCACTCCCTTTCCTATTCTATAAATAAAACATATAAAAATAAATAAATAAACATATTATATACTATAATTGTCCGATCTATTAAAATATAACAATCGTCATCGCGAACGGTGTAAACGGTGTTACATTATATGTAAAAAAAAGTATTAAAAGGTGATCTAAACGTCTGAGCCACACAAATATGGTATTAATAAAAACTAGAGATCATGGCGCAAAAAATTACCCCCATACAGCCCTGTAGGTGATAAACTAAAACAGTTATAAGCGTCACAATAGGGCCACTTTATTAATAATTAATTGCAAAAACAAAAAGGATTTAATTAAAAAAAAAAATAGAACATTAGAGAATCTGTGTAAACTTGCATATGCCTATAGAATAATGGTATCATGTCCCTTTTACCATACGGTGCATTACATAGACACAGGCACCCCCCAAAAGTTACCACAGTGCATTCTATTTTGCAATTTCACCAGTTTATATCTTCATAAATAATATTTTTGGGGTTTCATCATACATGTTATGGTAGAATTAAAGGCGCCATTACAAAGTACAACTATTCTTGTAAAAAGCAAACCCCCACTTGGCCCTGTAGATAGAAAAATTAAAGTGCTAGAGCTCTTAGAAGGGGAGGAGGAAAAAACAAAGACACAAAAATGAAAATTTGTGCGGTCCACTGGGTCATTTTGGGCTTGATCCTCTAAAGGTTAAACTTAAAAAATAAATAAATAAATAAAAAAGAAACTGCACGGAGATGTTAGTTATGAGGCAGCTTTCACACATCCTTTAATTCTGTCTGCATATTGCAGAAGGTTGCAACAGTTTAATATTGGCATTAGTCACTTTTTGCTGTTTCACAGTCAGGAAATACTTAAAATTTCAATAACAATTGTTGGTAGCCCACATTTTGGTTGCACTTGAAGCCCTCTTTTCCTCCCAATACTATTTTTACAGCCATATTATGGGTCCCCAAAAATTTAGCAAAAGTTGCAAAAGTTCGGTTAAAAGTCTGGGTTGCCAAACGTTTTTTTTTTTTTTTTCAAGTTCAAACTAACCGGTCGAACCCAAATATCCACAGGTCCACTCATCCCTAATAGTGTGTGTTAAAGTAAGTTCCTGCGGCCACGAATTATAGACAAGGTAGGGAACCAATCTGATATAGCTGTTTAGCTCCCAGCTGCACCAAGAAGAACTCCTACACAGCCTCCCAACCATGCAATGCCACCATTGCAGAAAAGAACAGATGCTGATTTCATTGCAATCAGCGTTCCTTTAAATAAAAAAAAAAAAACATTGTTGTGTGAACCTAGGCTAAGGATGTGTTATATGGGAAATGATCTCTGTTTAGTGCATATTTTACATGTATCAAATTATTGGTAATATGTAATTAATAGAGATGAGCGAACCGAGATGAGCAGCCGCCATTCTAGAAATCAGGAAGTGTTCCTGGCGGGAAAAGCACTTTCCCATCATGCCAAGAACATATCCAATCAGCAGGGATCTTGAACTAGCCCACCCCCTGTGTGATGTCGGTATTGCTTTAAGAGGAGCAGTCACATGACCGCACCACGCAGTGTGTAGAGGGAGAGAGAGAGGAAGCAAGCTGATGTTGTGTACTACAGACTACTGAAAAGATATTGTGGCAAAGGAAAGGAAAGATTAGGAAAGTGGAGAGGAGAAACATCTAATGATTGAGAGAGAAATATAGAGAGGGCGAAAGATAGATAGATTAGGCATTGGACAGAAAAGGGTGCACGAAACCAAAACGTTCAGTAAAGATATACAAGTCCTATACTTCTGATATCACATCTGTATATCACATCTGTCTTATCCTGAGAGACAAAATACCTGTTTCAGGTGTATAGCATTGTATCTTAAAAAAAAGTACTATATATATATACATACCTCATTTCCATTTGTCAACTTTCCGTGACCTGATGTAGTGTGCGGAGCCACGGTGGAAGGTGCCGAGTCGACACTACTTTTCCAACACAGCTATCCCGGCCATGTATAGCTATGTTCGCAAAAAATCTTGCTGACTGGCTGAGCCATTCTGTGAGCAGACATGTACATTTAGACAACAGACATCTGGAGCTGTAATTACGGGCAAGGGCAGTCCATTACTGCTCAGTGGGTAAATGTAATATGGCCGGCGGACGCCCAGCAACTTGGCCAGGGAAGGGCGATGACACCACCCCGTTGTCACAGCATGGTTCCTGTGTCGCGGTCCTCCTCCACCTCCTCCAGTAGGTCCAAAACCTCCTCAACCGCCAGTGTTCCTCCCTTGTACCACTTGGGTGTAGCACAGAGGTGTCACGCTGTGCTGCATCTAGCCTGCCTGGGTGAAAGGAGATAGACAGGGGAAGAGCTGCACCGCCTGCTCGAGACAGAAATCCTCTCATGGCTGACTCCACGCCATCTTAAAGTTGGGACGGTGGTGAGTGACAATGGGAGCAACATTCTCTTGTGTCGAGGAGGTATGAGGCATGCCCGTGTATGGCACATGTTTTAAACCTAATAGTTACACACTTTCTTAAGTCTTCTTTCCATTTACAGACTGTGCTGTCAATGGCTCGAAAGCTGTGTAACCATTTCAGCCATTCAAGTCGCTCTCACCACATCCTCCTTGACCTGCAGCGGAGGAATGGTCTTCCCAACCATCGTCTCATTTGCGATGTAGCCACGCGGTGGAACTCCACCCTCCACATGCTGGACCGGCTCTATGAGCAGAGGAAGGCTTTGACTGATTTCCTCTTGATGCAGATTGACACGGCGACTCCCCTGTGTAACCTGGAGCTCGGCCAGTGGCAGCTCATGCGTGACACCTGCCGCTTGCTACGACCCTTTGAGGAGGCCACCTTTCTGGTCAGTGGGCAAGAGACAGGACTGAGTGCCATCATACCCATGCTTCATGTACTGGAGCTGATGCTGATGTGATTTAGTGGCAAGGGGGAAGCCGTAGCTGTTGCTATGGGGCCCGGTGTCCGATCCTGTAATGGACCAGGCCCCCTGAGCTGTCATTTGCAGCACCCGGCCGCTTCATGGGTGCTGCAGATCATTTCAGAGGACTTGGGGCTTTGACTGTGTGCGCTCCTGATGAGCGCTCACAGTTCAATGTAGGCTGCTCTGCCAATCACTCCTGCAGGGGCCCGGGCTGCCTCCCACACACTTCAGTGAATGCTGTGTAGAGAGCCTGGTATACAGAGAGTGCAGGGGAAGGGGACGGGACCTGCTGATGATGATTCTTTTGGGCTCTTGCATCAGCAGGACTCATCCGCTCCCCCTGCACTCTCTGTGCACATTGAGTGACCCAGTGTGCCTCCTCCAGGTGACAGGAAGAGGCAGAGACATGTGGGCTCCCTCTCCTACTTCCCCCTCCCTCCCAGCAGTGAGGTCTGTTCCCTCCAGTGCCTATCTCTGCAGTCGTGCTGAGGGGGAGGGGCTGCAGGCTACACAGCCCAGGAGCAGACACTTCACAAGATGGACCCCCCCAGCGTCATGTATAAAAAGTAAGTGTATGTGTGTGACTTTGTTCTTACTGGACTATCTGTGTATGTGTGTATAATAAGTGTATGTGTGACTGTGTATAATAAGTGTATGTATGACTGTGTATAATAAGTATGTATGTGTGACTGTGTATATGTATAATAAGTGTATGTGTGACTGTATGTGTGTATAATAAGTGTATGTGTGATTGTGTAATGTGTGTATAATAAGTGTATGTGTGACTGTGTATAAGTGTATGTATGTATGTATGACTGTGTATAATAAGTGTATGTATGTGTGACTGTGTATAATAAGTGTATGTGTGACTGTGACTGTGTATAAAAGTGTATGTATGACTGACTGTGTATAATAAGTGTATGTATGTGTGACTGTGTATAATAAGTGTATGTATGTGTGACTGTGTATAATAAGTGTATGTATGTGTGACTGTGTATAATAAGTGTATGTGTGACTGTGTATAAGTGTATGTATGACTGTGTATAATAAGTGTATGTTTGTGTGACTGTATGTGTGTATGTATGTGACTGTGTATAATAAGTGTATGTATGTGTGACTGTGTATGTGTGTATAATAAGTGTACGTATGTGTGACTGTATGTGTGTATAATAAGTGTATGTGTGATTGTGTAATGTGTGTATAATAAGTGTATGTGTGACTGTGTATAAGTGTATGTATGTATGTATGACTGTGTATAATAAGTGTATGTATGTGTGACTGTGTATAATAAGTGTATGTGTGACTGTGACTGTGTATAAAAGTGTATGTATGACTGTGACTGTGTATAATAAGTGTATGTATGTGTGACTGTGTATAATAAGTGTATGTATGTGTGACTGTGTATAATAAGTGTATGTATGTGTGACTGTGTATAATAAGTGTATGTATGACTGTGTATAATAAGTGTATGTGTGACTGTGTATAAGTGTATGTATGACTGTGTATAATAAGTGTATGTTTGTGTGACTGTATGTGTGTATGTATGTGACTGTGTATAATAAGTGTATGTATGTGTGACTGTGTATGTGTGTATAATAAGTGTACGTATGTGTGACTGTGTATAATAAGTGTATGTATGACTGTGTATAAGTGTATGTTTGTGTGACTGTATGTGTGTATGTATGTGACTGTGTATAATAAGTGTATGTACGTGCGACTGTGTATAATAAGTGTATGTATGACTGTGTATAATAAGTGTATGTTTGTGTGACTGTATGTGTGTATGTATGTGTGACTGTGTATAAGTGTATGTATGTGTGACTGTGTATGTGTGTATAATAAGTGTACGTATGTGTGACTGTGTATAATAAGTGTATGTATGTGTGACTGTGTTCATATCTATCTGTGTAATGTGTGTGTTTCTGCATCTATGTTATGTATCTGTGTGTTAGTGGAGGTATATATGTAATCTACATGTGTTTGTATCTGTGGAGTTGGCATATTTGTGTATCCTGTAATGTGCCTGTGTTTGTATCTGTGTGTGTATCTGTGTTTGATGTGTGTGCATACTTGTGTATATCTGCCTGTGTGTACAGTATGGGTGTGTGTACAATCCCGATTCCCAGACAGTCGCTGTTTTGCAGTGGTAGCTGCCTTCACATGCATCATGGCGGATTTCACTTCTCTGGCTCCCTGGCGTCCTGCTCAGCCAGTTAGTGCGCTGTTCTGTTGCAGCCATGAATTGGCTGAGCAGGACGCCAGGGAGCCAGAGAAGCAGGTAGGAGCATGGACAGGGAGAGGTGATGTATTAGCCGGACAGTGGTGGGTTAGGTGGGAAGGGGCCAGATTTTAGCAGCAGAATGAAAATCTGCTGCGAGACTGTATAGCCATAACAAATGACACTACAGAGTATTGCTGCGGATTTCACTGCTAAACTCGCAGCATGAAATCCCCTGCGATATTGTATGTGTGAAAGCACCCATAGAATAGCCAGCCACTGTCACTCTCCCTTATAGCTGCATCAGGCCTGTGGCCTGTGAGTAGCTGTAGCCGACAGTGTTACACCCAGCAGAGATTTTTATACTAGGAGGGTTACCTGCACAGGGAGGCCTAACTACTATACAGATGCACAGAGAGGGGCCTGACCACTATATAGGGGCATAGAGGGGTCTAACTACTATACAGATGCACAGAGAGGGGCCTGACCACTATATAGGGGCATAGAGGGGTATATTGGGGGCATAGAGGGGCCTAACTACTATACAGATGCACAGAGAGGGGCCTGACCACTATATAGGGGCATAGAGGGGTATATTGGGGGCATAGAGGGGTCTAACTACTCTGTGGATACAGAGGGGACTAACCACTATATGAGGGCACAGTCAAGGCATTATAGGTATGGAGGATGATGATGGTGCAAGAGTGAGGAGCCTAAAATGTTTGTCTGGCAGATCCTACATGGAGGACTCATGATTGAGAGAAGTCCTCATGATGGCCCGGGCCGGATGGAGAAGAAGAGGAAAAGAGGGCATTGCCGATGGGAGTAGAAGCCCCTGTGATTCACTCAAAGAAGACGTCTCCTGTGAGTCATTGGCTCTTACTGCACTGTGGTGGGCAGAGCCTGTGTAGAGCTGCTATGTCCTGCTATATGGTCACTGTATAAGGTAATATTGGTCTTTGTACAATGGATCTTATTCAGTAGTAGATTGGTGGTATCAGTCAGTATATGGTGGTAATATTTGTCCTTTGTAAGCTGGTACTGTTTGTATTCATCTTACTATACTGGATTTGGTCAGTAACAGTATGGTAATATTAGTGGTCATGGTGTGGTGGTAATAGTTGCTCCTTTTATACTGGTATTATTAGAAATATTGGTCTCGGTATTCAGGATTTGATTTGTGTGACGGTGATATATATGGTAATAATGTATGATAATTTTGGTAATAATTTTTGCTCCTTACATACAGGTAAGGGGAGGGGGGCCCAATCAAAAGTTTGCTATGGGGCCCAGCCATTTCTAGTTACGCCCCTGGAAGAGGTCTTGCCACTGTCACAGCCTGGGTCGCTGGAGGAAGGCTTGGCGGAAGAGGAGGGAGAGGAAGTTGAGGAGAAGGAGGAGGACCTGAACGCACAGGAACTCTTAGGGGAGACAGGTGGAGGAGAAGGAGATGAGCCTTCCTGCCAGACCAGAGGGGGGCCAGAGGAGGATATGCAGGGCTATGAGGAGGATGAGGCGGATGGAGGCAGTACCCATTGGCAGTATGCTGTGGAGACGGAGGCGGGGACTCCGCATGTTGATATGCTTTCGGCCGACCCACGCTTGCAAAGGATTCGTCAACGGGACGAGTTCTGGCTGTCCACACTACTGGACCCACGGTATCGCAACAAGCAGTGTGAACTCATTCACCCTTCCCAACGGGAGGAAAAAATGAATTATTATAGAGAGGAGCTGGGTGCACAGTTAGTGGCAGTCTTTGGAACACGGCGCTCTTATTCACGCCATTCCCACCAGGGCCACACCAGCAGCGCTGCCTCCTCCACATCCTCCTCTAGCAGCTTGGGTGGCATGAGCAGCGGCACCAGTCTGAGCCTGATGTCCATGATGCACGCTTTCATGCAGCCACAAGCCGGGGTAACAGGGGCACCCGCACAGCAGCAGGACATCTCAAACAGCAGGTCCAGGTGTTTTTGTCTGGTCATTCCACCATTCCTGCTGCTGCTGCTGCCACCCTGCTACCTCTCGCCTGTCCATGGACCTCATTATTCTGCTTCCGCTGCTCATGTCACCCCATCACAACGGCTACTACTGCCGGGCCTCCATGTGGACTCCTGCCGCTCCTGCCCTGGCCTCCATATAGGCTACTGCTGGTCCTTCACTGGCCTCCATTTTGACTACTTCTGCTCCTGCCCTGGCCTACATGTTGGCTACTGCCGCTCCCGCCCTGGCCTCCCTCTTGGCTACTGCTGATCCTGCCTGGCCTCCATGTTAAATACTGCTGATCCTGCCTGGCCTCCATGTTGGCTACTGCTGATCCTGCCTGCCCTCCATGTTGACTACTGTTGCTCCTGCCCTGGCCTACATGTTGGCTACTGTTTCTTCTGCCTGGCCTCCATGTTGGCTACTGCTGCTCCTGCCTGTCCTCCATGTTGGCTACTGCTGATCTTGCCTGGCCTCCATGTTGGCTACTGCTGATCCTGCCCTGGCCTCCCTGTTGGCTACTGTTGCTCCTGCCTGGCCTCCATGTTGGCTACTGCTGCTCCTGTACTTGCCTACTTGTTGGCTACTGCTGCTCCTGCCTGGCCTCCATGTTGGCTACTGTTGCTTCTGCCCTTGGCTCCATGTTGGCTACTGCTGGGCCTTGACTGGCATCTAGGTTAACTACTGCTGTGCCTGCCCTTGCCTTAATGTTGGCTACTGCTGGGCCTTGACTGGCATCTAGGTTTACTACTGCTGTGTCTGCCCTTGCTTCAATGTTGGCTACTGCTGGGCCTTGACTTGCATGTAGGTTGACTACTGCTGTGCCTGCCCTTGCCTCAATGTTGGCTACTGCTGGGCCTTCACTGGCATCTAGGTTGACTACTGGTGTGCCTGCCCTTGCCTCAATGTTGGCTACTGCTGGGCCTTGACTGGCATCTAGGTTGACTACTGCTGTGCCTGCCATTGCCTCAATGTTGGCTACTGCTGGGCCTTAACTGGCATCTAGGTTGACTACTGGTGTGCCTGCCCTTGCCTCCTTGCTGGCTACTTCTGCTCCTGCCTGGCCTCCATGTTGGCTACTGCTGATCCTGCCTGCCCTCCATGTTGGCTACTGCTGATCCTGCCTGGCCTCCATGTTGGCTACTGCTGCTCCTGTACTGGCCTCAGATGACTATTGCTGGACCTCCACTGGCCTCCAATGACTACTGCTGCTCCTTCACTGCATTTGTGACCTTTTTCATGCATAGACCCTGTAATGGTGAATTTCCTGTATAGACCCTGTAATGGTGAGTTTCCTGCATAGACCCTGTAATGGTGAATATTGAAGTCTAAAAAAAAAAAAAAATTACTTTGAGATATCAAAAAGATAATGATGTTACTGACATGTAGAGCCCTAAATTCAACCAAATACACTACCCCCGTATCATATAGATGCTTTAACCCCTTAGCGACCCATGACGTATCTGATACGTCATGGTGCCACGGGGGGTGTTCAGAGCGAGGTCCCGGCGGACATGTGCAGCCGGGCAGTGCCTCTATTAGCCGGCGCGGGTCCCGTTGTCGCGGCGGCTAATTAAGCCTCTAAGTGCAGCTGTCAAACCTGACAGCTGCACTTAGATGCTTGGATAAACACATCCCTGGTGTCTAGTGGGTCAGATCTCGGAGATCCGTTCTTCTGGCCGGGCTGGCACTCAGCGTCGGAATGACGCTGATCCCGGCTCGGCAATAGATTGCTATGGCCTGCAGCAGGCCATAGCAATCTATGACCGATCTAATCGATCTTTGCTGTGTATATACACAGCATTGATCTCTATGAGAGATCTGTGCTGTCTATATACAAGTCCCCCAGGGGGACTTCTAGTTAAAGTAAAAACAAAAGTAAAAATGTTTTTTTATTAATAAAAAATCCCCTCCCCTATTAAAAGTCCAAATCACCCCCCTTTTCCCATTTTATAAATATAAATAAATAAACAAATAAATAAACATATTTAGTATCGCCGCGCGCGTAATCGCCCGAACTATTAATTAATCACATTCCTGATCTCGCACGGTAAACAGCGTAAGCGCAAAAAAAATCCAAAGTGCAAAATTGCGCATTTTTGGTAGGATCAAATCCAGAAAAAATTTAATAAAAAGCGATCAAAAAGTCGTATATGCGTAATCAAGGTACCGATAGAAAGTACATGTCATGGCGTAAAAAATGACACCTCACACAGCCCCATAGACCAAAGGATAAAAGCGCTATAAGCCTTGGAATTGAGCAATTTTAAGGAATGTATATTTGTTAACAATGGTTTGAATTTTTTACAGGCCATCAGATAATATAAAAGTTATACATGTTACATATCGTTGTAATCGTAACGACTTGAGTAACATGCATAACAAGTCAGTTTTACCATAGGGCGAACGGCGTAAATGCAAAACTCCCCGAAATCAAAACAAATTCCTTTTTTTTTTCAATTTGACAGCGCAAATGATTTTTTTTCCAGTTTTGCAGCATATGTTATGGAAAAATAATGCCGGTCATTGCAAAGTACAATTGGTTTTGCAAAAAATAAGGGCTCATGTGGGTCTCTAGGTGAAAAAATGCAAGCACTATGGCCTTTTAAACATAAAGTGGAAAAAGCAAAAGTGCAAAAACGAAAATTGGCTTTGACCTTAAGGGGTCAAACTATGAAATCCCAAGAAATCCGAAATTCGGTCGGACCGAACTCTCCGAAAAAATCCGAAAGTCCGATTGGACCGAACTTTTGAAAAGTTCGCTCATCTCTAGTAATTAAGGAGTAATTTTGTAGTATGTTTCTTCAAGCGCATGTATTAGCATGTTAGCTCACAAGGGAAATCTTTACAGTTATGGAATTTAGTGGGGGTTTTAGGCAAGAAACTTCTTTATTTCCCCTCACAGCCAAAGCAGTGCTTTACCCTCCATAAATAGCTTTTTAAAGTGTCACTGTCGTTAAAAACATTTAATTCTAAATCAACAGTAGATGTGATATAAAGCAAGTTTGCAATTTACATTCATTATTATTATTTTTTTTTAGTTATCATGGAAAACACAGCACTTCCTGTTTTCTGCCTTTTTTTCCCCAAAAAATAAAAAACTGGAGACAGTCAGAAAACAGGAAGTCCTGTGTATCCCAGGCCATCTGAGTGCTCACAGAGAGAAGGCAGTGATGTGATTGAAGGACACATCGAGCCGTGACTCTCTGTACTGGTCAGAATTCCTGCGTTTTGCCTTCTGGAGACTGGACCTGGATTTTTGGTAAGTTCAGCTTTGTTTTACAGCATGATAAGAACAAAAAAAAATAAATGTATATTGCAAAATTGCTTTGTAAAAGAAAAGCCTGTGGAGCCTCATCAAAGAGTCTCGAAACACAGGACTAGCCAGATATCCCTCCGGGAAGGACCCAGCTGAGGGGTGGCTCCTGTAAGAAAACCACCATATTAAGTGGCCCTATAAGTCAATGTAATGACAAGGGAAGAACCAAGGCCAGGTAACTATCCACATACAGCTGTTTCGGGGTGTTGCCCCTCATCAGTGTGGAGCAGGATTCTGGCTAGGTGGGAGCAATGCCTAGTAGAGCCATAAGAGAAACAGATTGCTCATCTCAGGGAGACCAGCCAAAGGACAACACTGCCAGCTGCTAGTGAAAGCGCTTAAAGCAGTGAAGTCCTAGGTGCATTGCCCCCTGGGAAACATGAATATGCAAAAGAAGAGCTTGTGGAGCCTCATCAAAGAGTCTTGAAACACACGATATCCCTCCGGGAAGGAACCAGCCAAGGGGTGGCTCCTGTAAGGAAATCACCAAAACCACCATATTAAGTGGCCCTATAGGTCAATGTAATGACAAGAGAAGAACCAAGGCCAGGTTGCTTTGTATCACATCCACTGTTGATTTAGATTTTGAAAGTTATAACGACAGGGACACTTTAAATGAAAAAAAAAATTAAGTAAAGGCAAATAGAAAAAAAATGGACAAAAAGGGATCCATTTAAAAGTGGGTATTTAGTAGACACTATCATAGGTAGATGGGTATTCTAACATGTTACTAGAATGTAAACACATGTAATATAAGACCCTCACATCTGCAGAAAAACACAGTGACTCTGATTATCTGTTTTTTATACCCTGCAGGGGGACAAACTGTATGTGTAACAGAGAATTCTTATTTAATTTGATTATACTGTGTGCATTTACTTCCCAGATTTCATTATATTGGACACATCTGAAATATTTTCTTTTCACTTTAGGGAGACGTGCATTTTTTTAGATTTACAACAGATTCTTGGAAGAACACCACCATTTCACTTATTGTGAAATATCAATTTTTATTGCATTAACCAGCAGCTATGATTGTGGCTTCAAGCTGGAGACTTTTGGGCCGAATGACAGAGGTAATGATTGCTCTGGCAATGATATATCAGGGATTAGTGATCAACTTTGCCCCTTTAATACAGCAGCTCATTTTGAGACAAGCTTATTGAGAAATAACAGCAGATCATTCTATCATAATACTGTAAGCTTTTCTTTGTTGTCTGTTTTGAAGTTGCAATTACATCTTCTTTGAAGGCCATCTGAACACATGCATTTAGTGTACAATAGAGGTTGTTGCTTTTGCTATGTTCGTTTTTTCCAAGCACTGGTGGAAAAGAGGATTAGGAACTATTTTATAGAGGACTTAATAGACCCTGATAAGGGAGGAGATATGTGATCTAAAGAAGAAGCATGTTCAGCAGACATTTATGATGCCTTTACACACAATAAGGTAGTAGTGGTGCACATGCATTTGCTGTGTGTCAGACATCTAATCCCCTTTAAGGGGTATTCCTTTCACAGAAATAATACATTTTTGATGGATGTCTGTCTAAGGTAATAAAGAAATCAACTCTCCGTTTAGACTCTGGAAGGTGTGTCTAGTAGCCACTATAGTAAGAAAAGTTAGAAAAGTAAAAAATATACATATATATTGGAGGAAATTGATCAAGAGCTTTGTGCCTATTTTTAAAGGAATAATCAGATTTTTGGTCTATCTATTTACAAACCAGTATTTGACAGGAGAACATTTTTTAGATGTGAGGTTTTTTTTTAATCTGCCTGTTTTAAGTATTCAGCCAAAATTTGAATAATCCGGGATTAGCACCCAATTTATCATTTGCTGGTAGGGAACCCACACACTGCACATAAAGTATCTGCTGGCTTTATTTATTTATTTTTTAAACTGGAGCATAATACCTCCCATGTACTGCAGTGCTGTGCCTCCCATGTACTACTGTGTCTCCCTACTGTATACTACTGTGCCTCACATATATTACTATGCCTTCCTATTGTGTACTACTTTGCCTACCATATACTCCTGTGCCTCCCTACTGTGTAGTGCTTTGCCTCCCATACAGGGCCGCTTTAACCAGAGGGCACATGGTACACGTGCACCGGGCCCACTGGTTAAAGGGGCCCCCCCGAGCAGGCCGGCCATTGCTATGTGCGACCAATGCGGTCGCACAGGGCTCCGGCCACCAGCCTGTCAGGGGGGAGCGCCATGGATGGGTAATCTACTTACCCCTCCATGGCGCCCCCTGCAGGGCCCCCCCGTCCGCCGCTGCCCCCGTCCGCTGCTGCTGCGGCGCTTCAGCGCTGCAGCAGCAGCGACACTGACAGAGAGAGAGAGCCATTGGCTCCCTCCCTGTCAGTCACTCTTGTGGCCGCACTTCCTGCGGTCACAAGAGGCCGCACTCTCCCTCTAGCGCCCGACGTCACTGCAGCGTCGGCGCGAGGGTAAGGGGAGTGCAGCCTCTTGTGACTGCAGGAAGTGCGGCCACAGGAGGGAAGAGAAGAGGAACGCGTGGACCTAGGTGAGTAACAGTGTTTGTTTTTTTCAATGTTATATAGCAGCTATATACTATTGGGGAGCACAGGGGGCTATATAGTATGGGGGAGAACAGGGGGCTATATACTATGGGGGAGAACGGGGGCTATATACTATTGGGGAGCACAGGGGGGCTATATACTATGGGGGAGAACGGGGGCTATATACTATTGGGGAGCACAGGGGGGGCTATATACTATGGGGGAGAACGGGGGCTATATACTATTGGGGAGCACAGGGGGGCTATATACTATGGGGGAGAACGGGGGCTATATACTATTGGGGAGCACAGGGGGCTATATACTATAAGGGAGCACAGGGGGCTATATACTATGGGGGAGCACAGGGGCTATATACTATGGGGGAGCACAGGGGGCTATATACTATGGGGGAGCACTGGGGGATATATACAATGGGGGAGCACAGGGGAGCTATATACTATGGGGGAGCACAGGGGAGCTATATACTATGAAGGAGCACAGGGGGCTATATACTATGGGGGAGCACAGGGGGCTATATACTATGGGAGAGCACAGGGGAGCTATATACTATGGGGGAGCACAGGGGAGCTATATACTATGGGGAGCACAGGGGGCTATATACTACTGGGGAGCACAGGGGGCTATATACTATGGGGGAGCACAGGGGGCTATATACTATAGGGGAGCACAGGGGGTTATATACTATTGGGGAGCACAGGTTAGTTATATACTATTGGGGAGCACAGGGGGCTATATACTATTGGGGAGCACAGGGGAGCTATATACTATTGGGGAGCACAGGGGTCTATATACTATGGGGGAGAGCACAGGGGGCTATATATTATGGAGAGCACAGGGGGGCTATTTACTATTGGGGAGAGCACAGGGGGGCTATATACTATTGAGGGGGAGCACAGGGGGGCTATATACTATTGTGGGAGAGCACAGGGGGGCTATATACTATTGTGGGAGAGCACAGGGGGGCTATATACTATTGTGGGAGAGCACAGGGGGCTATATACTTTTGTGGGAGAGCACAGGGGGGCTATATACTATTGTGCGAGAGCACAGGGGGGCTATATATTATTGTGGGAGAGCATAGGGGGGCTATATACTATTGGGGGAGAGCACAAGGGGGCTATATACTATTGTGGGAGAGCACAGGGGGGCTATATACTACTGGGGAGAGTGCACAGGGGGGCTATATATTAATGGGGGAGCGCACAGGAGGGCTTTATATAACTGGAGGAGCACATGAGGGTCTATATACTACAGGGACACCTTAAAACTATGGAGGCACAGAGGGGTGTAACTATGTAGGAGTACAGAGGGGTGTAACTACTGTATAGGGGTACAAGGGACCTAACTACTGCATGTGTTGGAGCCTAAAATATTTGTCTGGCAGATTCTGGAGAGAAGATTCACAGCCAGGAGAAGACTTCAAGGTGGCCCAGGCTGGATGGAGAGAAAAAGAAAAGGTGACAGACTCTGATCGGAGAAGACGCCCCTGGTGAGTCACTGGATGTAACTTCACTCTGTTATAGGCTTGTACTGATAGGGGTCATGGTGTGGCGGTATTATGTAATGGTATCATTGGTGATATCTTTCTGTTTTGTTTAGTGCAGTTTTTATGTAATATGTAATCACTGAATGGTGGAAATAGTGTTATAAGGTAACTACTGTATGTATTGGGGCTCTTGATACAGTGTGGGGGGCAAATTCAGTACATTATACAATGTGCAGAAAGGTAAGGGGGGGCCCACTCTTGAGGGCTGTGCACTGGGCCCACCAATGTATTAAAACGGCCCTGCTCCCATATACTAATGTGCCTCCCTACTGTGTAGTGCTTTGCCTCCCATGTACTGCTGTGCCTACTACTGTGTTCTGCTTTGCCTCCCATGTACTGCTGTGCCTCCGATGTACTGCTGTGCTTCCCTACTGTGTACTGCTGTGCCTCTCATGTACTGCTTTGCCTTACATTTACTGCTGTACCTCCCAAGTACTGCTGAACCTCCCCTGTACTTCTGTGTCTCCCATGTACTACTGTGCCTCTATTGTTCTACTGTTCCTCCCATGTTCTTCTGTGCGTCCAACATACTGTGCCTTCCATTTACTACTGTGTTTCCCATGTACTACTGTCCATCTTATGTATTGTGTACTGTGCCTCCCATGTACTGTGTGCAGTGGCTCCCACTTACTGAGCTTCCCATGTACTGTGCCAGAATTGGGGGGGGGGGGGTCTGGACAAGTTGAACTTTTCCACCTGGGCCCATGAGCCTCTAGCTATGCCCCTGCCTCTGGCTTCAGTGATCATTGTTTCAGGCCGATGATGCGTTTTGCTGATGCAAGGGTGTTGATATATTGGGGGGGGGGGTTAAGAAGGGGCCCAGTTCACAGCCTTGCTCAGGGGGACCAAGGGGCTGTTAAGGCAGCCCTGGAGTGGAGAAAGGAGCTTTCAAACTTCTCTGGTGGTGGCTTAACTCCTTGAGAACAAAAGCACAAAGCAACTGATACTGTATGTGACATGCTGACCTTTCTCTTGCCACACATCTGCTGTTGGGGATGTGTGGCATGTTTAGGAGGGATGTAAAGAAATAGCGGTGTATGACCAGCGTTCTAAATTTTTTTTGTTATTTTCAATAAAGTACAAAGCAGACATGTATATTCCCAAATTTCACAAATTACAAGCTAGTACAATTAAACAGAAATGCTTATAATTTAGATAGTTACTCATTTGCTATTCCTTATTCCAAGTTGCTTGTACATGTCAGGTTATGATTGAAGATATTGCTCGAGAAGAAGCACGAATTTACACAAAACAAAACATTAGCAAACCTTATTTATTCGGAAAAGATGTAATGCATTCTGTTATTTTCCAGTTACTAACCTTTCAACAAATAGAAATTTAGAGTGGCCCGGTGAATTTTAATGATTAATAAATGCAAGGTAGCAAAGTAACATATTGTACGTGGTTTTACTACAGAAACAAAACTGTTTAAAGGCAAAACGTTTGTGTCCAATGTGACGCGATTCGGGGGTCTACCGCCCCCTTCATTAGGGGTCTGATGAAGGGGTGGGGGACCCCTGAAATGCATCCCATCTATACAATAAAGGGATACTAATCTACAAAAAGCTTAACAGCATCTTCTTTTTAATCGGGAGATCTGAACCTGGCTTTCAAAAAGGGTTTGGCAACAACGAGTGATCCACCATTGCTCTACAAAATTTTTACTTAGTGGTATCTGTCACACAAATGTTAAAACATGTATGCTACACGGTGTATGTTTTTTTTTTTATGGGATCAGCCAATTGGAATTGTGTGGTAGCCTGCACTATTTCATCTGGCAAACCCAGTTGTATACTTCCAAAAAGAGGTCAAACTGACATGAAATTATGTGAATGGGGCTCTGTCGATTTATTTAACACGTGAATTAGAACTATTCCGCCCACTTGTGTTAAATGGAGGTTACAGGTTTACTGCTAAACACAATGTGAATGTAGCCTTACCCAGGTATAAATCACAGAAAAATTACAGATTGAAGAGCTCAAAAATCAATGATGAAGCTGAACAGTATGAGCATGTGTCCCATCAATAACTGATTTGCTCCACCATAAGATTACGTAAGATATTATTTATATATATATATATATATTTATATATATATAGCTATAGCATATCTATGAATATAGCATATATACAGCATATCAATAAAGATATCTAAAATATCTTTGTAACTTGACCAATTATTACCACCATATATTACAACTAATAATAAGATACAGTAGCGATGCATTAATATAAATTCAACCTTGGTCGGGGGACAAGCTGGGGAGAGAGAAACACAGAAATAGAGTTATGTATAATAATGAGAAATTCTCCCCACAAGATATCAGATAGAGGAGTGAAAAGAATTATCAGAGGAGATGTCCAAGAGCCAAGGTCCACCTGTGGAGAGCTGCAGAAATTCCTGGAATCTGTAGGTACAATTGTTCCAAAGATCTCAACAATAAGTAATGCACTCAAGCTCCAAGTCATTTATTCATGCTGACCATACAAGACCCCATTGCTGAACAAAAAGCATGTGCAAGTGCTTTTAAAGTTTGCTTAACAACATTCAGACAAGACTGTGAAATACTGGGAGAATATAGACTGGTCAGATAAGACCAAAATTGAACTCTTTGGATGCCATAATACACACCATATTTAGAGGCCAAAAGACGTTGCATACAACATGGTGTGGGACTGTTTTTCAGTATATGGCACTGGCAAACTTCATATCAGAAAGGTTGAATGGACAAATATACCATTACATTCTTGATAAAAATCTGCAGTCTACCAGGATGATGAAGATAAAATGAGTGGGGAAATTCTAGCAAGGCAAAAAGCCCAAACACACAGGCAAGGGATAAATCTTACTTCTTGAGAAAGACTGAGGCAGAAAAGTGCATTGGGGTGGGACTATATATTGTCTACTCAGATACAGGTATACATTATGTACTTCAATTGCAGATTTGCTCTCTTTACGATATAAATTCCTGTATTTGGTGATCATTATGCCCTTTGTTTTGCATTGTGTTGCAATATATTGTATAATGCCACATGGTACTAGTCCCAGATCTGTTTTTTTCATCAGTTTTGAATCATCTTTTGGTGTGTAATATTTTGTTTACATAAAATTATTTTTCATAAATTCATTTGCATTTAATTTACTAATGGTGTGGCAATTTTCTGATTGGTGGAATTCCTTCTTCTAATCAAAATGTACCTGACACAGAGATTTCCTGCGATAACGTTGGGACTGCCAAAAGAGAGATCCAATTGTCACAAGTAAATGGGAGAATGTTACTGAAATACATAAAATATCACAAGAACCAAAGGTAATTATGAAGCGTAATGTGATAATATTGAACTGCTTCTAGTACCTATGCCATATTTACATGTAGTTGATATGAATCAGTCTCTATGAATGTGTCTCACTGAAATAATAATATATCTGCTTGGTGGAAGGTTTACACTGCTGTCATTTCTTGGATGAAATTGGAGAAAAATACGAGGATGACCAGGGTGGTTTTTGATGCTACAAAAGTTAAAGCGAATGTATCAGAAGATACATCGCTTCAAGATCTTTACATCACTAGATGGCGCACAGGGCCGGTCTATTCCCTGACACCAGCCCGGCCTGAAGCACTGCGCGCGGTCCTGCCTGCCCCCCAGTGTTTTCCGAGTCCAGTATTTTCTCTTCTACATCAGGTATTTGCTGAAAAGTGCCTGCACAACTTTGCCGCCACTGTTTGTTTTAGGCTAAGTAAAGTTAAATTTGATCTCCTAAACCGGAGAAGCCTGTGAAGTGTCATGCACTCTCCTGCATGCTTATATTCTGACAATACTTTATTGTAACCAGCGTAGAAGCTGATCTATTAAACAACTTCAGTTATCCTTTATAAACTATAATAAATGACAAGTTACATAACGCTAAACTATTGTGAAAACCATAAAAGACCAGACCTATTAAATGTGTATTAGAGATGAGTAAGTAGTGAAATATTCGAAAACTCGAAATTCGATTTGAACAGACCACAATGTTCGACTATTCAATCAAGTATCAAACCCCATTAAAGTCTATGGGAGAAAAATGCTTGTTTCTTAGTGACCTCCAAGTGGTCGAATTTAGGTTTTTAATGACACCTCAGAGATGGATGCACACACTTCTGGAATGTAACTGGGATGGCAGGGGAAGCATGCCTGGGTGCATCTAACACGCCCAAGTCGCAGTATTACGCCACTATAACAGGTTCAACTTCTCAATACACTCCAAACACAATATATAGCGACAGGTGGCAAGGGTTTTACTGGGCAATCAACTACTGCAACAATTACTAACTAGGACAAAATAGTCAGACACAAGTCTATGCAAGATAATTATAAGTTGTGTGACTGCCAGTCTGTGTCACTATCTGATATGTTACTAGACAGTATCTGCAATCTCAAGGAAGCAGCTATATGCTGTCTGTGCCGTGTAGTAGCCCTGATAAGGGCTTTTATGGTCTCTCCTGCCTACAATCTTCTAAAATCCTCATTGTCCCTACTGCAAAATCTATTTACTCAACTACCTGCAACATGTACACTGAAAGAGGAAGTAGATACACTGCAGCCCATTCTCCACAGTGAGCAGATCCTGCTTGCCTGTCTGTAAGAATAGGTGGATATACTGTTAGCTGGTTGATTCGGTGATTATCCGCAGACAAATGCTGTGTTGTGTATAATTGTAGCCCTAACAAGAGCTTTTGGGGTTTTCCTGCCTACAATAAGCTAAATCCTCACTGTCCCTGCTTCCATCTCTCTCCCTGCCTATTTTCAAGATGGCATCTGATGATGAGTAGGAAATGCCAAGTTCTTATACTCTTGAGGTCACATGAGTAAGCCAGCCAATGAAAGTAAACGCTGTTCTCACAATGCCAGTGTGCTGCTAGGGCCTTTCTACCCCCCCCCCCTGCATAGTTATTGGCTAGAAAAAAGCACCAGGCAAGGTGGGAGTGAGAATCATATTTTTGCTGCATTTTGGTTTGATGCTCGATCGAAAACGAGTATTTCGAATAGCGTAGTATTCGATTGAATAGCTACTCGATCGAGTAGTACGCGCTCATCTCTAATGTGTGTGTCTACATCGATATCACTCACCCGGTTCTTATAAAACTCTGATTTGAATAATTCTGAAAAGAAACTAAAAATAAAGTTTACCAAATGATTCACAGGTGAGAAAACAACTGTCAAACACTTGCAATATTAAGTCTTCACAGTGGTTTCAGAAACAAACAAAATTGCTAGCTTGTTTTGAGTTTCAAACAATGTTTCTACTGTTTTCTTACATTGACTGGACTTAACAGGGTGCCAATTTCAGAGAAAAAAGAATGGGGAATAGGATTTTATTTCAGTATTGTGTTTCACCTTGACTTGGTCTGTGATGGATTTTTCAAACAGCACTCCATCATAATACTATAGTTTGATGCTGAAACTCAGCCTTTTGAAAGATCTGCCAAATTAGGACTCTAACAATGTGTGCAAGAGACATTGCACCCATGACCTATCTGTTTTTCATCTTGGCTTTACACTACAAAAAGGAAAATAATTGTCTCCTCTAGTTTCATACCATGCCAAGAATAGGAACATTTTTAAGTCTTTTTCTTTCATGAAATGTCCAAGCTTATAAAAAAAAATAGGTAAAGATGAGTGGTACACCTTGTTTTATTTGCTATGGATTATGTACTATGATTAGTTTTCACTATTTTAAAATGACAATGTAATATGGATTTCCATCCTTCCGGCAGATAAATATCGAATACACATTGGATAGGTTAGAACATATCAAAGAAGAGATGTGAATAACTGACTTTTGTCTTCATATAGGGAACAAAATGTCTTGTCATTAAAAGGTATGGACAGATTTAAAAATATATATGTTTTTATTCTTTGTACTCACACTTTCTCCATTGGTATTTCAAAAATGTTTTGCTTTGTTTCTGTTTTATTCCTCTACAGTTTTTGTGAGCGCTTTCATCCACAGTTGTACATAGCCTATATGAGTCTAATCTAAAAACTGTTTATTGTGTGCCTACCTCACTATCTACAGCCCATGTCAAATACTCTCCAAGTAAGTTCTTTCTTCTGTCCAAACTTTGAGCTGGTTTGTAACCCTCTGATATCTCTAGCATAGACAGAGAGCAGCCTGTCAGTCTGGTTAATATATCATATTTTTTGCAGAGTAGCAGCTAGAAGGGGACTTTGTTGAGGCGAACCCTAGACAATATACCTGTACCAGGGGGGAGGAAAAGCTTCCTTGTGTTTATTAAAAACTGAACACTAACAATAGTGGTCCAAGATTGACCTCAGAAATACAGATTAAGGAGATCAACTTTTTTTTCTTTTTTAAAGGAGTTCTGTAGCGGAAAAAAAATCTTTTTAAATTAACTGATAACAGAAAGTTATACAGATTTGTAAATGACTTCTATTTAAAAATCTCATTCCTTCCAATACTGGTTAGCTGCTGTATGTTCTGCAGGAAGTGGTGTTTTCTTTCCAGTCTAGCACAGTGCTCTCTGCTGCCAGCTCTGTCCATGGCAGGAACTGCCCAAAACAGAAGAGGAATGGCCATTTTTTCTGTATAAAAATGCTGAAGGCAGGTTGGCTACAAATTCAAAAAACAAATGCCGAAGTTCCCCGAAAAAAGGTCAGGTGAATATTGTGTTTGATTTTTCCCTATTTATTCTCACATTCTCTTACATCTGGCTGTAGCATTTTTGAGAACAAAAAAAAAAAATAAGAAATCATCTAGTCTGATTCCAGCCTGGGATCTATTAACCCTTTAAGGACATGGCCCATTTTCGTTTTTACGTTTTCGGTTTTTCCTCCTTGTGTTTAAAAGGTCATAGCACTTGCATTTTTCCACCTAGAAACCCACATGACCCCTTATTTCTTGCGTCACTAATTGTACTTTGCAATTACAGGCTGAATTTTTGCATAAAGTACACTGCGAAACCAGAAAAAAATTCAAAGTGTGGTGAAATTGAAAAAAAAAACGCATTTCTTTTATTTGGGGGAAATGTGTTTTTACGCCATTCGCCCTGGGGTAAAACTGACTTGTTATGCATGTTCCTCAAGTCGTTACGATTAAAACGATATGTAACATGTATAACTTATATTGTATCTGATGGCCTGTAAAAAATTCAAACCGTTGTTAACCAATATACATTCCTTAAAATCGCTCCATTCCCAGGCTTATAGCGCTTTTATCCTTTGGTCTATGGGGCTGTGCGAGGTGTCATTTTTTGCGCCATGATGTGATCTTTCTATCGGTACCTTGATTGCGCATATACGACTTTTTGATCGCTTTTTATTACATTTTTTCTGGATTTGATGCGACCAAAAATGCGCAATTTTGCACTTTGGGATTTTTTTGCGCTGACGCCGTTTACCGTACGAGATCAGGAATGTGATTAATTAATAGTTCGGGCGATTACGCACGCGGCGATACCAAACATGTTTATTTATTTATTTATTTGTTTACTTTTATTTAAAACCTGGGGAAAGGGGGGTGATTCAGACTTTTATTAGGGGAGGGGGATTTTTACTATTAACAACACTTTATTTTTTTTTTTTTACACATATACTAGAAGCCCCCCTGGGGGACTTCTAGTATATACACTTTGATCTCTCATAGAGATCTCTGCAGCATAGATATGCTGCAGAGATCCATGAGATCGGCACTCGTTTGCTTTCGGCTGCTGCAGCCGGAAACAAACGAGTGCCGAGCCGAGGACGGCGCCATCTTGGACGCGTCCCCGGCCGGCATCAGTAACGGAGATCGCTCCTCCGGGACAAGGTCCCGGAGGAGCGATCTCCCCCACTAGACACCAGGGAAACGTTGCCTCCGGTAATCGGAGGCAGCTGTCAACTTTGACAGCTGCCTCCGATTAGCTAATTAGCGGGCACGGCGATCGGACCGTGCCCGCTAATAGCGGCGGTCCCGGGCTACTCGCGGCACCCGGGATCGCGGCACTTCAAAGCGGGGCCGCCGCGCGGCCCCGCTTTGAAGTGCTAATGAGGACATAGGACGTACCGGTACGTCCTATGTCCTTAAGAGGTTAAGACATTTGACGATTAGGTAACAAGGATCTGGAATATAGAGGTGACACTGGAATATCCTGAGAGTGAATTCATATCTTGTTGGGTTGGCTCCCCTTACCAATAAGTTACATATAAAGTAGAAAAGAAAGGTCGCTTACAGATGGACAGGTCACCAATAAAGGCTCATTTGTTTAAAGAAGTAACACAGTCACTGGAAAGGTCTATGATATGAGGTATTATACAAATTGTACGACTAAGTGATTTACCTATATAAATATACTTTTTCTATGGACTATATAGGTAACTAAATAGGCATTTAGGAGGTGTGTCTGAAACCACACTGGGGATTTTGGAAATAAATTGACAAACTGCCCACAATCTAGGCCATTCTGACCTAACTGTTAGGAGCCATTGGGAGCAGTGGTTATGTGGGGGCCAGTTTACATGACAAACACGGGTAAGAGTTATTTAGACCTTACTTGCCCCTTAACAGGTTTGGCAACTTTAGCCACAGTGCAAGTGACCCCACAAGGCCTAGGACAGAAAATTAAATGTGTCGACCCCAGCAGCACATTCTTGGACTGAGTAGGGCCTAGAACCTTTAGTTGACAGTAGAAGTAGAAGCAGTAGCAGCACTCTCTTAGACCAAGTAGGGCCTTGAACAGCCAGTTGACTGATTCCGCCAATTGATGGCCACGAGTATGGCTACTGGCAAATGTGGAGCTCAAACACTGTGTCAACTAAGACTGCAGGTGGACTGGTCAAAAGATGACCACTAGATCCTACAGGTAGCTACATCCTTTTGACACGCCTGCTGCTAACACCACCACCACAACCACTTGTGCCTTTACCTCTCCCACCTTTACTACTAGTTTTGCTGCTACAAGGATTAAATTGAACCAGAGTAGTTAGAAAACTGCTGTTTAATCACGGTTTTTGTCCTAACAGATACGGTTTTAAGAAAGCACTGAAGATATCCCCTGACAGGTGATTCGAATGGTTTAATTGAAATGGAAGAATTGGATGACTGACATTTAATTGCATTTTTTATCCTAAAAGACACTCAAAAAAATAAATGCATAAAGAACTGAAGATGTCACCTGACAGGGGATTGAAAGGGTTATTATATCCTGAAGGAGGAAGTATGACGCTGCAGTGAGGTGGTTTGCAGCTGATTGGCTGCAAGGGATTATGGGTAATCCCTTGAACCCGTGATGTGATGTGTTTTTCATCATGCCTTCTCAAAAATGTTATTAAATCTGCTGAAAAGTCATATGTTCCCCAAAATGGTGCCAGTAAAAAAAAACAGCTTGCTCCACAAAAAAAACTGTATTCCACTATTTGTCACACCTAGTTTGAATGAAATCAACATTGCCCATACACAGTATCAATGATCACCTCTCTTCACTCAAACCCTCCCTTCCTGTAATTGGTTCAAGTTGTCAGACTCCCACCTATCAGTTTTAGTCATAGGATGATGCCTTGCTGCATCAAGACGACCACAATATGCACAGGTCACACCTCCAGAATAACCTGGATATGTTAAAGCATTACAAAGTAAGACATAAAGTAAGACAGGTCAGACTTGAAAAATGGTGCTGTAACAGCAACCCACAGGTGAAAGCGCTTACCATATATACTCCCCCCGGTGCACACACAATAAAAACCTGACATGTAGATATTAAAAGATGAGGATCTTTTGAGCAAACTATTTAATCAGAGTGTACCATGTCACCACGTTAAGGTGTCCTCAGACACATGGCCCCTACTCTAGCGCTTGCACCTGTGGGTTGCTGTTGCACTCTTTATTTTGTCTGTACTTAAGCTACATGCAGCATACAACTTGCAGTGTGAACAGAGGTATAGATGTGCTGCTTATTTTTCCTTTTTTCTTATGTCATAAAGACATGTCAAAAGTTTTGATTGGTTCTGACCTGTACTGATTGGGAGAACAAGCGGGGAGAGGACCATGCTTCACCACGGTCCACTCCTACTCTGTGTTAACAGAATAGTCAATGGAGATCAACTCTTTTTCTCTTACACAGAGTGGGAAGTGAACACGCTGTAGCTCAGCAGAAAATGAACAATAAAACAAAATCATTGCATATAGTGCATAGTCCATAATCTTTAAGTATTTAATATTTCTTGAACCCCTTGCCTCTTCAGCCTGTTTTGGCCTTAATGCCCAAGGCCTATTTTTCAAATCTGACCTGTCTTTCTTTATGTAGTGATACCTCTGCAATGCTTTTAATTATCACTAGAGATGAGCGAACCTCGAGCATGCTCGGGTTGATCCGAACCCGAACTTTCGGCATTTGATTAGCGGTGGCTGCTGAACTTGGATAAAGCCTTAAGGCTATGTGGAAATCATGGATATAGTCATTGGCTGTATCCATCTTTTCCAGACAACCTTAGAACTTTATCCAAGTTCAGCAGCCCCAGCTAATCAAATACCGAACGTTCGGGTTCGGATTGACTCGAACCCGAACCCGGTTCGCTCAACTCTAATTATCACGGTTATTCTGAGACTGTTTTTAGTGGTATACTTTGGTTGATACATTCAGTAGTTTAAAAAAAAAAAAAAACACAACAAAAACCTTGAAAAATTTACTTTTCTTGATATTCAAAATTCTCTCGTTCTAAGAAAAATAGTCATGCCACATAAGCTAATTATTACTGCAACATCTACAATGTCTGCTTTATGGTGACATCATTTGGTGAACGTCATTTTACCTATTAGGATGTTAGAGGGCTTTGAAATTTTGTGCGGATTTAAAATTTTCAGGAAAATGTCAAATTAAGCAGTGCCTGGGTTGCTATGGTAAAGGTGAAGGGGGGTCGGAGGGAGTGGATCCCCCTCTGAATTCCCTATAGACGCTGCACTCCCACTGTGTGAGGCAGCCTCCTCCTGCTATCCGATCGCCGCTAGCTACAATGGGTATCTATCTAAAAGCGATGATACAGATCTGTGTTATAAAACCTTTTTTATTTTATGATAAGAGATGTTAAGAACATCTGTAATATGATACAATTGTGCAGTAAGATTTAAAATTTCCCCTTGGTAATAATGGTCATAGTCCCTTTAAAACAAACAAACATCCTTAGCCACATATTGTGCATTTTCCTTACTGGCTCTAAAAATTCCAAACACTTCTAATCTGAACCTAAATTTGTGCAGCACACAAATAATACTATCACATAGTACCTAAATAATACTAATATGTAGAATCCAAATAATACTATAACATAGAACCCAAATAATACTCACATAGAACCCAAATAATACTCATGTAGAACCTACATTATACTAGCATACAGAAACCAAATAATACTATCATGCAACACACAAACAATAATATCATGCAGAACACAAATAATATTATCATAAAGACCACAAATAATCATTCCAGGAATAGGCTATTGTCACACAACATTTTTTCAGCTCCGTTTAAAATGACGTCCGTTATTTTTAGCCTAAAATAACAGACATCATTTACCTTTCTGGGCTCCCCTTAGTGTAATGATTGGTGTTTGCACATTATTTTAGTTTAGGGTTACTAATTGGACTGGTTGGGGCTTAATTGAATAGTCCATTGAATTTATTAGTAAAAACGGAGAAAGAACGGTGGAAAAAGAAAAACTGTGTGTGAACAACTAATAAAAAACGTCCGCTGTTTGCAACAGACGTCCGAAAATAATCTTTTTCATTATTTTGACGTCCCGGTAAAAACGTCCTTTATTCAATGCATTGTGTGCATTGGACGTCCTTCTTCCCATTGACTTCAATGCATTGCCATTGCAGTCAGTTAAATCGTGGCAAGAACTGACTTTTTTTAAAATTTAAAAATCGTCCGCCTTTTCTCTATTTTTGACGTTGTGTGAACATAGCCATACAGTGTCAAATACTATTCTGATAAAAAATACACCATAAATACACTGATGTGGAGACTGAAATAGTTGGAGAAGTGCACCGTAGTATGTGTATCTGCTACCATGCTAATTATTATTTGTACCCACACCACAAAACAGGAAATTGTTCCATATATACTGTATTACTCCTTTAAGGAATGGGATATGTTGACACAACAGAGTTTTGCGGCCATCATTACCGTTATTATCATGATCATTATAGCCAGCCATCGATGGCAGATAACAAACGTGTTTTTGACGGCTGTCAGCAATGACATTGGCAAAATCCTTTTGTGTGAACATAGCCATGTAGTCTACTAAACATTTTAGCCCACATCTGTCAAAGGGTATGAAATATAGACTGGTTTAAACTTCCCACATCAACCAATTACAGCTCCTCTTTAACTTTACCATTGCTAAAAACTGAGCTGTGATTGGTTGTTGTGGTCAATTTGCATCAGTGTCTTTTTTACGACCTTTCATAAATCCTTTAACCTTCTTTTTCTAAAAGTGTTTGAAACGGCTATTATCTCTTTATTATACAATTTCTGCATGTCCGGTTAAATCAGATAATATGATACTGACCTCTAATGGTGCATGAGTTTCTCTCTTTGGTCTAACAAAACAATATGAATAAATAAGTTTCATTGTTTAAAGCATAAAACCATTGAGTAACCACATGTAATTGTAATAATTATTTAAAAAAAATCTCTAAAAACTGCTGCATATTTACAAATATAGGACAGTCGCATTAGTATATCTTTCCATTTTCTCTCTGATCAGCAGCTTTCTCTTTTCACATAATTACATTTTAATAATTTAAATTATGCAGTTACGTAAAGTTAATAAAATGATGCAGCTCTATGAAACCTTATTATTATAAAGATGAAAAAGTGTAAGACATAAAACTAACAAGAAGTGTAAGCTACAAGTATATACCACAATCTTTCATCCGTACATAAATAAAATAAATAAAGGCTATTAATACATTTTATTAATGTTTTGAACAAAGCTAAATTAAATATCAAGGGACTTGTGTAATAAATATTGTGCTCCTTGGAATGTGATACATCCTTATCTGGCTTGAAAAAAAAAAAAAAAAAATCTATATATTTTTTAAACATCACAGGTTTCTCTCCCTTTCATGTGTTTGCATTGGGAAACATCTTATAGACTCCTGTGAAGTCTCAGAAGCTCGGAACATTATAATTTCATCTATGAAACACTCTCATGTTGCCTCATGAAAGTATCACAAACTGCAACAAATCTATACTTCTCCAGGGCAAATTTTACTTCTAGAGAACTTAAATATTTTCTCCTAAAACAATTTAGTCATCAATCCTTTGGTTAAGAAAAAAAAAAAACCACTTAATGATTAAGCCATATGAGTTTGATTCTAGTGGGAATGTTAAATCCGTTATTTAAAGAGACATATCATGTTTTTGTTCTTTAATAGGTTCAACCTGCTTCATGCATTTACTTATTTTTAGATGTAGTCACAGATCCACACAGCAGTTTAAATATTAAAGGGAAACTATCAAAAGGTTAGAAGCATCTAACCTTCTAATATGTTCCTATAGCACAAAGGGCACTGGGGATGAAGGTAATTTTCTTATGTTCATCCTCGGTGCTGTGTAGCTTGTAGTTTAATACATATGCTAATGAGGTGGTTTGGTGCACTGGGGACGGGGCCCGCTCCTTCTAATGAATATTCATCCAGACGTTCTGCAATGATGAGCGGCCGAAGTGGGGTCACTGCAGACTGCCACCCCAATATTCATTAGAAGGCGTGGGCTGACCAGGATGGACTGGTGCACTGGAGACCCCAGTGCACCAAACTGCCTCTTTAGCATATGGATTAAACTACAAACTTCTAACATGCTGATAGTTCCTCTTTAAGGCTAAGTTCACACAACATATATTTTTAATCATGTCCGTTGTTGCCAATTGCCACACACCGGCCATGATTAATTGAAAATATACATCGCATTAAAGTCTATGGAATATCGTCCAGAGTATATACACACTGTATACACTCCTGCCGGGATTCCTTGTGGCTGTTCTGTGCGGCTGCTTCTGTGCGGCTGCTATCCATTGAATAGAATAGCGTTTGCACAAAACTGACTGTGCATACAATGTAAAGTGCGTCTCCGGACGCACTTTACATTGTATGCTATAGGTAATTGAAATGCGGGCACACTGGAAGGTGCCCGCATCCCAATTCAAAAGATATGAAGCTCATCCGGCCGGTACTGCAGTGATACGGCCGGTGTCTTACGTTGTGTGAATATGTTTCCAATGTGTTAATATGTTTCCAAGTCAAAAAACTTCCTTCTTTTGGAAACAAAATCCTTAAATACGACTCCCAAATCCTAAATTGATTGCACACCTTTCAGCACTGCCTATCGGTCTAGTTCTCTGAACTTCCCAGTATTTTTACTGTATTTCTACCTGAATTAGCTGAAATATGAAATGAAAAGCAGGGGGCCAAAGAAAGCAAAACAAAGACTTTTTTTAAGTATACTGTAAGGATGCCAGAAAAACAAGGTCAGTACATGTGGGGCCTCTAAAAATAGTAATGAGAAGATGGTTCCTGGAGATCAAGGGAATTCAGAGCTATTAAATGAGTTCTTTAGCTATGTATGTACAAACAAGAGGGAGTAACTGATGCTCTATAGGCGGGCCAGAGTTGTTAATACACAGCTGCAATCAAAATAATTCAACCCCATTGCAGATTAGTTTTATGTGCAAAATTTATAAACTTTGTTATTTGTAAAAAAAAAAAAAAAATGTAAAAAAAAAAATGAAACAAACAATATAAATAGCTTAACCCCTTAAGGACAGAGCCTGAAATGGCCTTAATGACAGACAAATTTTATGAATATGACCAGTGTCACTTTATTCATTAATAACTTCGGGATGCTTTTACCTATCCGGCTGATTCTGAGATTGTTTTCTCGTGACATATTGTACTTTACATTTCTGGTAAATTGGAGTCGATACTCATAACAAATCTTTATGAAAAAACCCAAATAATGTGAAAAAATGTGAAAAAATGCATTTTTCCAACTTTGAAACTTTTTTGCGTATACAGAAAGTGGTTATACCACATAAATTATATATTAAATAGCATTAGCAACATGTCTACTTTATGTTGGCGGCATTTATTAAACTATCTTTCATTTTTTTTAGACAATAGGAAGCTTAAAACATTAGCAGCAAATTTCCAAATTTTCAGTAAAATTTCAAAATCAGATATTGTTAGGGACCTGTTCAGGTTTATAAAGTGTATTTGAGGGGCCTGTATGTTAGAAAGCCCCACAAAGCACCCCATTTCAGAAACTGCACCCCCCAACCTCTGCAAAAGCATATCCAGAAAGTGTTTTAACCCTTTAGGGGAGTCACAGAAATAAAAGCTAAGTGTGTAAGGAATTTTAAAATTTTAATTTTCTGTGCAGAGATTTTATTGTAATCCAATATTTTTCATAATTATAAACCTATTACCAGAGAAATGCACCCCAATAATTATTGTCCCGTTTCTGCAGTTTATAGAAATACCCCATATGTGACCCTATTGCGCTATTTGACGCAACCACAAGCCTCAGATATAAAGGAGCGCCTAGTGAATTTCAACGCCTCCGTTATATTTGGTCATTTCTGACTGTACCACTTCAGGTTGGCAGAGGCTCTGGGGTGCCAAAACCTAAAAAACACCCCTAAAGAGACACCATTTAGAAAACTACACCCCTCAAGGAATGTAACAAGGGGTGCGGTGAGCATCTGGACCCCATAGGTGCTTCACAGATTTTCCGAACAATATGGCGTGAAAAAAGAAAAATTTATTTTTTTACACTAAAACGTTGTTCTAGCCTTCAATTTTTCATTTTCTTAAAGGGATAAGAGGCAAACAAAGACAAAAAATGTGTAGAGCAGTTTCTCCCGAGTACGGAAATACCCCACATGTGGCGATAGAGTGCCAAGGGGGCGCAGGACGAGCCTCCAAAGGGAAGGAGCGCCAATTGGCTTTTGGAAGCTGAATTTCACTGAAAAGGATTTCAAGGGCCATGTTGCATTTACAGAGCCCTCGTGCTGCCAAGACACTGGAAACCCCCCACAAGTGACTCCATTCTGGAAACTACACCCCTCAAGGAATCTAACAAGGGGTTCAGTGAGCATATGGACCCCACTGGTGACGGGCACAAATGTGGAACAATGTGACGTGAAAGGGAAAAATTTCATTTTTTCACTTTCATGGCACAAATGTGCCCGTCATCAAGGGGTCCATATCCTCACTGCACCCCTTGTTAGATTCCCTGAGGGGTGCAGTTTCCAGAATGGGGTCACTTGTGGGGGGTTTCCACTGTCTTGGCAGCACGAGGGCTCTGTAAATGCGACATGGCGTTCATCATCCATTCTAGCCAAATCCAACCTCCAAAATCCAAATGGCGCTCCTTCCCTTCGGAGGCTTGCCCTGCATCTACATGGCGCTTTATGTCCACATGTGGGGTATTTACGGACTCAGGGGAAATTGCTCTACACATATTGTGTGTTTTTTTCTCTTTTAACCCCTTGTGAAAATGATAAATTCAAGGCTAAACCAACATTATAGTGTAAAAAATTTAATATTTCATTTTCACGCCACATTGTTCCACATTTGTGTCCGTCACCAGTGGGGTCCATATGCTCACTACACCACTTGTTACATTCCTTGAGGGGTGCAGTTTCCATAATGGGGTCACTTGTGGGGGGTTTCAACTGTCTTGGCAACACAGAGGCCTTTTGAATGCAACATGGCCCCTCGAAATCCATTCCATCCAAATCCAGCCTTCAAAAACCAAATGGCGCTCCTTCCCTTCGGAGGCTTACCCTGCACCCGCATGGCGCTTTATGTCCACATGTGGGGTATTTCCGTACTCAGGGGAAATTGCTCTACACATTAAATGTTTTTTTTTATCTTTTAACCCCTTGTGAAAATGAAAAAATCATGACAAGATTAATGATTTAGAGTAAAAATTTTACAAAAATTACACTAAATGTTGGTCTAGCCTTGATTTTTTTCCATCTCCACAAGGGGTTAAAAAAGAAAATGAACACAAAACGTGTAGGGTAGTTTCCCCTGAGTACGAAAATACCCCATATGTGGGCATAATGTGCCATATGGGCACAGGGCAAGTCACCAAAGGGACAGAGCGCCATTTAGAGGCTGGAATGGAGGATGGAGGCCACGTCGCAATTACAAAGCTCCTGTGCTGCCAGGACAGTAGAAACCCCCGACAAGTGACTCCATTCTGGAAACTACACCCCATAAGGAATCTAACAAGGGGTGCAGTGAGCATATGGACCCCACTGGTGACGGGCACTTACGTAGAACATGTGCCGAGAAAATAAAAAATACAATTTTTTTCAATTTCACGTCCCAAATGTGGCCGTCACCAGGGGGCCATATCCCCGCTGCCCCACTTGTTAGATTCCTTATCGGGTGTAGTTTCCAGAATGGGGTCACTTGTCGGGGGTTTCTACTGTCCTGGCCGCACAGAGGCTTTGTAATTGCATCATGGCATCCTCTAATGGGAATGGCGGCCATACCTATTTAGCTGGGGAAAAGGGAAAATTCTAATTTATTTCGGGGTATTAGGCCAATTATTACTTTATAAGGTTGAAAATGACAGGTGTCCATCAAATTCAACCTGTGTTGATCCAGAGGAAGGCAAAAAACCCTCGTGAGGCAGACGACAATAGCCTCATCACAGGGGAAAATTCCTTCCCGACTCCATAATGGCAGAATAATCCCTGGATCAACGTGACCCCTGAAATAGGAATAAGGGACAGAATTTAGATAATGTAGAACCCCAGTGACGTGTGGTGCGCCTTGGAGCGATCCAGTATACAGAGGCCGGGGGGATCAGGACACGTGTCACACTGGAAAATGGTGTCCTTCCTGATCCCCCTGTTACGCCACACTCTGCACTCCAGTGTGGGGGACGTCACCTGGAAAATGTTGTCCTGGTGCGATACGGGGTCCTTCATATCCAGAAGCGCTGGGGCCGCTCCATGGCTGCTAAATATTAGGGCACTATTACTACTTCTGATATGTTCGGATCATGCCGCAATCTACAGGGCAGCGAGGGACCAGAAGAGGGGGCGCTGGTATAAAAGTTATCCCCGTACAGGTGGTAACCTTTATCCAGCAGTGGGAAGATCAGTTCCCGGACGATCTTCCCACTAACTCCGAGGATGGGGGGGGGAGGGGGCATCTGGGGGCTGCATTCGGTGTCCCTTCCTACATACACTCTAAGGGTACGTGCACACTGCGGAATCGCGACAGATAACCCTTCGTGCATTCCACAGCTGGCACCCGCCGGCGGACTGATGCAGGCGCACGTCTCCGTCCGTGTCATAGACTCCATTCTATGCACGGGCGGATTCCGCTCTCCGTCCAACGTGTTCATTCTTTGGACGGACGACGGATTCCGCCCGTGCATAGAATGGAGTCTATGACACGGGTAGAGACATGCGCCCGCATCAGTCCGCCGGCGGGTGCCAGCTGCGGAATGCACGAAGGGTTATCCTTCGCCATTCTGCAGTGTGCACGTACCCTAAATCTGTAAGTGTACCCTGAGGTACTCTCACAGAGTTTGGAGAATTTCACGCCATACCGTCATCTCTTATTGGGACGGTACTGCGGAAAAGACGTGTCTGGGGGGCAGCGTACGCTACGCTACCCCCCAGACATGTCACTGGATGATGAGGATGAATGGAGGAAAGAAGGATCCCCCCATTCATCCTCACTGGCTCTTTTGGTGTCGGAGGCAATAATAACGTATCCCTCTGACGCCGAAAACACCCTGGGGGCCATCTTTATACGGGGATTGGCATATGGGGTATGTAGTGGTGTAGTGTCAAACTTTATTCAATGTAGTGTGGTGTAATGTAGTGTTTTTTACGTGTTTTTTTACAGTAAGTATAAAAAAAAAACCTACGCCAACAAAGGAGTTGCTGATAAATGCCGCACTTATGTGCGGCACTTATTAGCAGACTGTGGCAGTAGAATATAGAAAAAAAACACCCTACGCCAAAAAGGAGGAGTTGCTGATTAGCAGCGCACTTTCGTGCGATGCTGATCAACACTCAGCGGTGATAGGGTGCGGAAAATAGAAAAAAAAAATTTTGAAAAAAAAAAATAAAAAAATTTCTACATCCTGAACATCCCTGTAGCTGCTGATAAGTGTATTACACATATCAGCCGCTAGAGGGCAGCAGAGCGCAAAATACGGAAAAAGCCGACGCTGGAGCCGAAAATAGCCGAGAGAAGCCGAACGTGACGTCACGGAAGAAGCCGAAGACCCGAACGAAGACGAGGACGCCGCGAACCCGGAAGACGCCGATCAGGAGCCCGGGACAGGTGAGTAATGTACAAATACCTGCTCTGGACCCCTCGGCTACCTAGCTGAGGGGTCCAGGGCAGGTATTTACTATATTGTGGGACTCTGATCGCCGTGCCACCGGCCCGATCGCCGTGAATGGCCGGCTGGTACCGGCCGGCCGTTCACGGCGATCGGGCCGGTGGCACGGCGATCACCATTATTTTTTACAGTAATGGCGGTCGGTGCCGTCCTCGGACAGCACCGACCGCCATTTTTTTCCGGGTCATCGGGTCGCCGATGACCCGGAAAGGTTCCGATCGCCGCTATTGGCTGATCTGAATTGATCAGCCTATAGCGGCGATCGTAAGCACGGGGGGTGTTAACCACCCCCCGTGGCGAGAAGCTATGATGGCCTGCTATGATTTATAGCAGGCCATCTTCCCCGACCGCTGTGTGTGAACACGCAGCGATCGGGGAAACATCGGGCGTAAATTTACGCCTTGATGCGCCAAGTTCCAGGGCGCGAGGGCGTAAGTTTACGCCCGATGTCGTTAAGGGGTTAATACAAATAACATAACATGTTTTCTCTAAATTCAATTTAAAGTGCCAATAATGACTACTGCTGTCACAGAATTATTCAACCTCTTCATGACAAACATCTTTAGCACTTAGTAGGGTATCCTTTGCTGTTATGACCACGGCAATTACAATGCATAGCTAAGCATCTTTGTGCATTCTAAAAACTCACCTGAAACCATAATTACCCTTTAAGGTTATGTTCCCATTATGCGGTCTAATTATGTCCAGTTACGCCCATCATTTACATAATAAGCCTAAAGGGAACAGTCTAGCAGTTATCCTTTGCAGTTACATTCTTTCTACGAATGGCTACTTTCACTTTAAACGACAATTTTAAACTTCATGGACTGTTTAGTGAATGTTGTTGTATGTTATTTATTGATGACTGTTTATATTGATGTATGATGTTGTATTGCGCTATACACAAGTTGTTTTTATCAGAGGCACTGCAAGCTGGGGGAGGGCTAGGTAAGCAGAAGCTCTGCCATGTTGGTTTGTACTACTCACTCTATAAGCAGCCAAATTTCAGTGACTGGCATTAGAAAATGCTCTGATGCTGGATATTTAACTTATTTAACTTCCTGAATACTGTGGTCAATAGTAACCGACGTATTTAGGTGGATGCCTGATGTCTGCCTGACCAGCTCCAATGGGCAATCACAGGGTGCCAATTGGTTATTATGTCAGCCAGATGCCTTCTCAAGGCTCCTGTTGCCACCACTTTACTCTTACATCCTGCCTGAGGCTATACTAGTAATGATCTGACTGTTCTGATCTGCAATACAATTTTATGGCAGTCTACTGTTTAAGAAATCGAATGATTGAGTGTACTGGTTCCCCAGTGGGTATAAACAAAGTGGAAAAAGTTTTTACATATAAAGATATAGATCTAGAGCTATAGATATATATAAAAAACTGACTGGATTTCCTCTTGAAAATAAAAAAAAAAGTTTAAACTCCCAAACAAATAATAAAAAAATAATAAAAAAAAAACAAAACAAAAAATGTCCTACCTACTCAATAAAAACAATAGATTATTAAACAAAAAAATAAGTTCTCACATATATCTGTAGATATAAATAATAATAATAATAATAATAATAATAATAATAAAACATTTGTATTTACTTATGGCCTTAAGAAGGAGAGGCGTAAAAAACTCCCCAAATACTAAAAAATGGAAATTTGCCCAGCTTACTGCAGGATATTTGGGAAGGAGGTATAGCAACACAATTATGTTGTCACTATATTTCCTTTCATCATTTTATAGGTGAATTTAACTGTTTATTGCTAGGGCTGGAGAGTGTTTTATTATGTAAATATTTTTCTTTTGTTAATGTGGCGGCTTTGTAGTGTAAAAAAGAAGAGGACATTGTCTCCCTGCTTGAGGTTTTCTTTGAAGATCAATCTAAAACATATTGCTTGTTGCTGTTCATTCTCTTGTTGGGAACTTAAATATTGATTGGCTGTGGACATCAATAAAGACTGCTTGTTAACGGAGTCTTGCACAAATATGAAAATGTTTTGGAAAATATACTAGCTACTGCATTGCATTAAATACCTTTAAGAGGCACTAAACCACAAAATTGAAGTGCTTGAATATTAAATATATAAAAAAATAAACACTAAAAACGCAATATGACAACAACTGAATCAGTGACCAGGCTCGTTCACATACTTCTATGTACTTGTGTGCTTTCTAGTGCTAAGGTTCAGGAGCAGTTTACAGGAAGTCTGCGCTCTTAGGCAATAAGGGACAATGAACTCATGCCAGCTAATTATAATTCATTTCTTATATAATTTACATATAATCTTAATGTCAGCATAAAATAATTAAGTCAATGTAAGAAAGTAGATTATGCATCAATAAGTGATATAGTTTGTTTCAGGAATGCCTCCATTGACAATTAAGAAAATTTATTTCCACTTACTTGAGTCCTGCTTGGTGTAAATACACTCTACGGTAAGTCTCACCCAGCATAAGTAGCCAAAAGGCGTGCAGTTAATAATTGCTGCATCATTGCTGCATGCGTCAGGGAAAAGCATAAGCGGGTCTTTCCGCCTAAGAAACCTAAGGCTGAGTTAAATATAGTTAGGCTTATATATACACTATACATGTGTGTCATGTCCTGAACAAAGTCCCCCACGTGGCATTCATGAAAATGTAAGACCCACCAACTTCTTCTCTTTGCACACTGCGTCTAGATCTCTTCCCCAGATAAGTGACCAGGGTCGGATTAGGACTAAAAAGCAGTCCTGGCACACAAACACCTCAAGGTTACATACTACATCACCCCTGCCTATGAAAAACAGAGGTCCACAATGCACTGTAGCACAGTATTTGATCCTATCCTTCACGACTCTCTATACTAAATCAAACCATCTATACAAGCAGAAAAATAAGGGAAACATATAAACACAATCACATGGTCAGGGACAGGTGTACCCTTAGGGCCCCATTCTATGGGATGATTCTCGCTTGAATTGTTAGATTGTTCATAATTGAACAATTATCATTTTGAGTATGTATGTTCCTGCTGCACGGGGCATCTGCAGCAGGAAGGTATATATACGTATTGCTGACGTGAAGGGGTTAAAAATTTTTTGAAGGACTCAATAGTCCTCATTACCCCATTTTTATAAAGGCAAATTTAAATTACATTGAGAAGCTAGCATACTGTCAATATGGTGTTTGATTAAAACCATTTTTTAATACTTTTATGTTCCTACACAGTATTTTAGGTCATTTCTGTACCATTACATAGCTGTTTTACAATTTAAAAAAAGGGCCTCAAAACAACTGTAATTTTTACTATTAAGTTCATTTTTTTCAAACAGTGGTGTTTGCTTACTTTCACAAGTTAAGTCACAGTTAGGCTCCGTTCACACGGAGCAAAACAGGCATAATTCAGCGGCAGAATCCAACCAGTCCCCATGTCATAATGACAGTCGATAGGAGGCTCCCACCCCTCCTCTCTCGGCATGGACATGTCCATTCTTCAGCGCGGAGAGAGGAGGTGAGCCTCCCATTGACTGTCATTATGACAGAGAGGCTGGCGGGATTCTGCCGCTGAATTACATCAGTTTTGCTCCGTGTGAACAGAGCCTTACACTACTTTTTGGGCAATGTCAAGTGCATATGCTCTTGTCAAAACCAAGGATCAAACCCATGCAGGGAAAGGTCATAAAATTTTTTAAAAATCTAATGGAATATATGTCATCATAATAGAAGTGAGTCACATTTAACCTCAATCAGATTACATGGATATCAATCAGCCTTCTATTGCTACTTAGAAGGTGCAGCATCATTGCATCAATATTCCAAAGTCATAAGAATAAAATTTTTCATAAGCGTGATGCATTAAACGGGTACTGACACCTAAATTGAAATAGTGCAATGCTCCAGGCTCCCACAGTTAAAATGTTACTTTGAAGCCATTGAAAAGAATTGTGTTGTCAGAGTGTCAAAAGTATAGATTAATGGCATTTAAAGAAAGTATTTCTAGACCACCAGCCCACTTCTTCATTCTCTAAGACTGACAAGGTCATGTGTATGGCGTGAATAGAACATATGAGACAGAAAAAGGCATTTTTACAATAATTGGATTTTTACATTTGGAGAATGATATTGTTAAGTAAGAATGAAAGTAAAGATATCAATGTTTTTGGAACAAACTGTGCGCCAATTATCACTATATCTAATGTTACAATATTATTTTAAACTATATTTTTAAGTTACTACATTTGCTGAATATGATGTATTTAACTTAAATATATATTATAATTATTCTTAGATGTAAGAATGCCAATGTCGGAATTGCCAGTTTGTAACAAATGGATTATTTTTTACATTGAAAATAGCAAATGTTGTGGGTTTATTATGAGACTTAACTGTCAGGGTAGAATTCTATTGAACACATTCATGGTGAAATGTACCTAAAATAACACAAATTATAGCAACACAATAATTATAACTGGAACAACATAATACAGGTTGATATTTTTCACTTGTAAGGATATCATTTTGCCTGATTTACCTGCATAGGCAGCAGCTTTTGCAAAAATGGTTCTGTTATGGTTACATTATTTGATATAGGAAAAAAATACTCCTGTTTCAGCTTGTAATACCATTTTGTACCTAGTAAGAAGTATTTATTTATTTTGTAGGTACAAAATTTTATGTTTGCTTTACTTTCTAATATCCATCTACTGGTATTTTTATCGCAAACTAACAAAGTTAAGCGATATGCACCACCTTGTACTGGGTGCTCATTGACCAACATACCAAAACTACTAACACCTCCATAGTGAAAGAACAGCGTATGTTATATAATGCAAGGCTAGCCAATTAAATATAAAAAATTGTAGTCTTTATTGAATTGTAAATTTAAAGAGGATGTACCATCCGCTTTAATCTGACCCACAGATCGAACGGCGCTGTCACAGGGAAGCCTGCTCAATGATTCTAAAGAAGCCGCGTCATAGAGGGGAGGGAATTCCCTCCCACTGGGGGCAGGCCAGCCCGCCTCCTGTGCTTCAGCAGTGGCCTGGGACCCGTGGATAGAACAGCGCTGTACGCGGGAACCAGGCCACAGTTCCAAAAATGAACCGCGGCACCGGCTTCCCCGTGATGGCGCGGTTTAATCCGTGGGTCAGATTAAAGAGGATGTACCTGATGGTACATCCTCTTTAAGCAAAACAAATCACTAACCCAATAAAAATGTTTTAAATAGATTTCCACACAAGGTAGACCAACTCAACACAAGTGGTCCACAAGCCTGTGACCATCCTGGTAAGTATACTATCATATAAAAAATTGATACCAACCTAAAAATATTATTTGGATAAAGCGAAGACAAAGAAAAAAAAGTTCTTAGAGTAGTAGATAAGTATCACCATGTAGGGATGTAGCTAGATAGTGGCTCAAGAGTACCCCCCCATGCGTTATGTCTCAATACTGGAACTTCATTAGACTTGTAAGCAAAAAGCCTGTTTTTTCTCATGCAGATGCTTCTTCTGCTGTAAAATGTTGTTATTCTTAAACCTTATGGAACCTTTCTAACTGCATAAGCGTAAAAAAGAAACAAAAATGTTCACAATTTCCTACCAGAAATGCTTCTTTTAACCCTTTCCCACCAAATCACATACCAGATCTCGGCAGTTACCCTATAGGTGCTGCGATTAGTGCAATTGCAGCCCTTATAGTGCTAAAAGAAGGGAGAATCCTCCCTTCGTTCCCCATTAGGGCTTTGCGGTACGATCGCACAGCCCCGATTGTTGCTGTGACATGAGAAGGCTTCCCTGAAGCCTCCTGTGTCTGAGCTACAGTGGCTCATCAGGCTCAGCCTAAGGCTGAGTCTGATCAGCTTTGCCTATTACAGGCACATTGCAGTGCAATGCAATATGCCGGTAATGAGGCAATTACACAGTGAAGTCCCTATGGTGGGACAATAAAGTGTAAAAAAATACACATATTTAGTATCGCCGCGTGTGCAATGATGCTGGTAATAAAATTATAACATGATTAAACCTGCCGGGTGACCGCAGAAAATTGAAAGAAAAATGCAAATGTCATTTTTTTCATGAAAAAATAGCCTTTCACAAATAATTTTTTTTCGCATATCAGTCAAAATTTACCACAAACCTAAAGTACAATATGTCACAAAAAAAATCTCACAATCACAAAGAAAAGTTATAGCAGCTACAACCACATAAAGTGAGACAGATTGGATTAAAAAAAATGGGCTCTGGTACTAAGAGCCAAAATCAGTCCGGTCCTGAAAGGGTTAATTTAGCAATTAGTAAACAGATAAACAGGCCTTAAAGGGGAAGTCCAGGCAAAACTATTTTAGGATACGTTATTGCCCAACAAAAGTTATGAAAATTACTAATAGAAACTTATTATGGGAAATGCACCATAGTGTATTTTCCCTGCACTTACTACAGCATGGCGTGTTCAGGTCTCTGTAAAGTTGGTGATGTCACGTCACATAAACTGCCTACTCCTACTGCTCCTGACTGTCCCACCGCTGCAGCATCACCAACTTTACAGAGACCTGAACACACCATGCTGTAGTAAGTGCAGAGAAAATGCACTATAGGTGCATTTCCCATAGTAAGTTTTTATTAGTAATTTTCATAACTTTTGTTGGGCAAAAAAATATCTTGAAATTATTTTGCCCGGACTTCCCCTGTAATGTCCATCTGTCAGATGCAATTCAAATAAAAAACTGCTGACACTGTTAGATAAGGAGACACATGGTACCTTTCATATATCTAGCTGTGCTTCCAGAATGCTTCTGTTCTCCTGTGGAAAGTGACAAGAGAGGATTTCCCAGTCACCTGTGTAGCTGCTAATGCTGAAATAGCACCTACCCCTCCTATACCTCACCCTGCTTGATTGACATTCAGCTATAAGCTGAGCTCTGCACAGAGTAAGGGATGGGATAGGAGGAGGTGTTACTCAACTCAGAAGATCTCTGTGACACTTTTTTTACTAGAGCATGGGTCTCCAAACTGCGGCCCTTCAGCTGTTGTAAAAGTACAACTCCCATCATGCCTGGACAGCTAAAGCTTTGGATTTGGCTGTCCAGGCATGATGGGAAATGTAGTTTTGCAACAGCTGAAGGGCCGCAGTTTGGAGACCCATGCACTAGAGAATAAAAGTATTTTCTATGTTCTGGAAGCACAATGAATATATGCAAGGTATCATGTGTCTTCTTGACCTAACAGTTATCTAACACTGTCAGCATTTTGGAACATTAATTGTATCTGACAGGTTCACTTTAAGTCATGAATATCATCCTTTCAGTTTTGCAAAAGACTAATTTACTTTGTATATAGAAATCCCATATTCAAAAAGTGAATACATATTAAAGATGACACTTATGAATAACTGAATATTTTCTGTTTTCGCTAAGCTGAGATTTAGAACAAATCTCCATTCACATGCGTTATGAGAGTATCACAATAGGTTGAACTGGGTTTCAATGTTCATTATGATTTCGATCTACTTATCAGTACTTCATCTGTCTGTGCATACGTGTACTGTATGTATATCATACAGTATATATATATATATATATATATATATATATATATATACTGCTGTCCTAATAGCACTGGGGCTTGTACATAGAAATTAGCACAGGCACAATATTGTTGAGGCGGTTCACGGAAGAAAAAGAGCGCTGCACCTCACACCTATGGCTGATACTAGTGCCCCTAGGCTAAATAAAAAACACATCAGAATTTTGTGTATGAATTGATCAAGCCATACTGCCCCATGTACCATCGTGCAGGTATCTGATACACATGGGTCCCTACACTAAGTCCACACCGTGCCAGTCAGTGGCCACCAACCCCGCAGGCGCGCACAGTCAGGGAACGGGGGCCATGGGACGGCCCTGCGACCCCCATGCCACAGGACCAGACCCAAAAACACCACACCAGAACCCGGCCAGCACCGCCGGCGGAGAAGGTCGCCCCCAAACAGCACAAGTCTGGATGAGGTATTGCGCTCACCATAGCTGCTGCAGACAGAATGGGAAAAGACAGGAGGGATTAAAACCATGTGCACTCAGGTGTCTCCTGCTAATTGCGGTCATGTGGGTCTCACCAGGAGGAGTGCAAAACACTGGGAAAAGAGAGAAACAAAATGCGGTTCACGGAAGAAAAAGAGCGCTGCACCTCACACCTATGGCTGATACTAGTGCCCCTAGGCTAAATAAAAAACACATCAGAATTTTGTGTATGAATTGATCAAGCCATACTGCCCCATGTACCATCGTGCAGGTATCTGATACACATGGGTCCCTACACTAAGTCCACACCGTGCCAGTCAGTGGCCACCAACCCCGCAGGCGCGCACAGTCAGGGAACGGGGGCCATGGGACGGCCCTGCGACCCCCATGCCACAGGACCAGACCCAAAAACACCACACCAGAACTCCGGCCAGCACCGCCGGCGGAGAAGGTCGCCCCCAAACAGCACAAGTCTGGATGAGGTATTGCGCTCACCATAGCTGCTGCAGACAGAATGGGAAAAGACAGGAGGGATTAAAACCATGTGCACTCAGGTGTCTCCTGCTAATTGCGGTCATGTGGGTCTCACCAGGAGGAGTGCAAAACACTGGGAAAAGAGAGAAACAAAATGCGGTTCACGGAAGAAAAAGAGCGCTGCACCTCACACCTATGGCTGATACTAGTGCCCCTAGGCTAAATAATTTATGTATTCTGTCCCTTTTTTCATTGTGGCTAGCACTCGTGCTGTGTAAGACCCATGTGATCCAAACTTAGCAGGAAGCACCTGTGTACATAAGGGGAGGATCTCCTAGTATTCTCCCATTCTACCTGCAGAGGAATGGAGAGAGGTAAGAGCTTGTTCACACTTGTGTTGCTTGGCGTCCACTTTTTCCGCCGGTGGCGCCTGCGGGGTTTGGGGTGCCCTTTTGGGTCTGGTCCTGTGACAATGGGGTTGCAGGGCCATTCCGTGGCCCCTCTTCTCTGCTTGCGCACGTTTTGCGGGGATTGTGGTCGCTGACCGGCACAGTGATGTTTGGTTAGGGACTCATGTGTATCAGAAGACCTGCACGTGGTACATGAGGCAATATGGTTTGGCCAAATTATATACTAACTTCTGATGTTGGTTTTAAATGTAGCTGAACAAGCTTTCGTGTCAGCCATGGGTGCGATGTGCAGCCATTTCTGTCTTTTTGGCTTGTGCATATTTTATGTATTCTGTCCCTTTTTTCATTGTGGCTAGCACTCGTGCTGTGTAAGACCCATGTGATCCAAACTTAGCAGGAAGCACCTGTGTACATAAGGGGAGGATCTCCTAGTATTCTCCCATTCTACCTGCAGAGGAATGGAGAGAGGTAAGAGCTTGTTCACACTTGTGTTGCTTGGCGTCCACTTTTTCCGCCGGTGGCGCCTGCGGGGTTTGGGGTGCCCTTTTGGGTCTGGTCCTGTGACAATGGGGTTGCAGGGCCATTCCGTGGCCCCTCTTCTCTGCTTGCGCACGTTTTGCGGGGATTGTGGTCGCTGACCGGCACAGTGATGTTTGGTTAGGGACTCATGTGTATCAGAAGACCTGCACGTGGTACATGAGGCAATATGGTTTGGCCAAATTATATACTAACTTCTGATGTTGGTTTTAAATGTAGCTGAACAAGCTTTCGTGTCAGCCATGGGTGCGATGTGCAGCCATTTCTGTCTTTTTGGCTTGTGCATATTTTATGTATTCTGTCCCTTTTTTCATTGTGGCTAGCACTCGTGCTGTGTAAGACCCATGTGATCCAAACTTAGCAGGAAGCACCTGTGTACATAAGGGGAGGATCTCCTAGTATTCTCCCATTCTACCTGCAGAGGAATGGAGAGAGGTAAGAGCTTGTTCACACTTGTGTTGCTTGGCGTCCACTTTTTCCGCCGGTGGCGCCTGCGGGGTTTGGGGTGCCCTTTTGGGTCTGGTCCTGTGACAATGGGGTTGCAGGGCCATTCCGTGGCCCCTCTTCTCTGCTTGCGCACGTTTTGCGGGGATTGTGGTCGCTGACCGGCACAGTGATGTTTGGTTAGGGACTCATGTGTATCAGAAGACCTGCACGTGGTACATGAGGCAATATGGTTTGGCCAAATTATATACTAACTTCTGATGTTGGTTTTAAATGTAGCTGAACAAGCTTTCGTGTCAGCCATGGGTGCGATGTGCAGCCATTTCTGTCTTTTTGGCTTGTGCATATTTTATGTATTCTGTCCCTTTTTTCATTGTGGCTAGCACTCGTGCTGTGTAAGACCCATGTGATCCAAACTTAGCAGGAAGCACCTGTGTACATAAGGGGAGGATCTCCTAGTATTCTCCCATTCTACCTGCAGAGGAATGGAGAGAGGTAAGAGCTTGTTCACACTTGTGTTGCTTGGCGTCCACTTTTTCCGCCGGTGGCGCCTGCGGGGTTTGGGGTGCCCTTTTGGGTCTGGTCCTGTGACAATGGGGTTGCAGGGCCATTCCGTGGCCCCTCTTCTCTGCTTGCGCACGTTTTGCGGGGATTGTGGTCGCTGACCGGCACAGTGATGTTTGGTTAGGGACTCATGTGTATCAGAAGACCTGCACGTGGTACATGAGGCAATATGGTTTGGCCAAATTATATACTAACTTCTGATGTTGGTTTTAAATGTAGCTGAACAAGCTTTCGTGTCAGCCATGGGTGCGATATGCAGCCATTTCTGTCTTTTTGGCTTGTGCATATTTTATGTATTCTGTCCCTTTTTTCATTGTGGCTAGCACTCGTGCTGTGTAAGACCCATGTGATCCAAACTTAGCAGAAAGCACCTGTGTACATAAGGGGAGGATCTCCTAGTATTCTCCCATTCTACCTGCAGAGGAATGGAGAGAGGTAAGAGCTTGTTCACACTTGTGTTGCTTGGCGTCCACTTTTTCCGCCGGTGGCGCCTGCGGGGTTTGGGGTGCCCTTTTGGGTCTGGTCCTGTGACAATGGGGTTGCAGGGCCATTCCGTGGCCCCTCTTCTCTGCTTGCGCACGTTTTGCGGGGATTGTGGTCGCTGACCGGCACAGTGATGTTTGGTTAGGGACTCATGTGTATCAGAAGACCTGCACGTGGTACATGAGGCAATATGGTTTGGCCAAATTATATACTAACTTCTGATGTTGGTTTTAAATGTAGCTGAACAAGCTTTCGTGTCAGCCATGGGTGCGATGTGCAGCCATTTCTGTCTTTTTGGCTTGTGCATATTTTATGTATTCTGTCCCTTTTTTCATTGTGGCTAGCACTCGTGCTGTGTAAGACCCATGTGATCCAAACTTAGCAGGAAGCACCTGTGTACATAAGGGGAGGATCTCCTAGTATTCTCCCATTCTACCTGCAGAGGAATGGAGAGAGGTAAGAGCTTGTTCACACTTGTGTTGCTTGGCGTCCACTTTTTCCGCCGGTGGCGCCTGCGGGGTTTGGGGTGCCCTTTTGGGTCTGGTCCTGTGACAATGGGGTTGCAGGGCCATTCCGTGGCCCCTCTTCTCTGCTTGCGCACGTTTTGCGGGGATTGTGGTCGCTGACCGGCACAGTGATGTTTGGTTAGGGACTCATGTGTATCAGAAGACCTGCACGTGGTACATGAGGCAATATGGTTTGGCCAAATTATATACTAACTTCTGATGTTGGTTTTAAATGTAGCTGAACAAGCTTTCGTGTCAGCCATGGGTGCGATATGCAGCCATTTCTGTCTTTTTGGCTTGTGCATATTTTATGTATTCTGTCCCTTTTTTCATTGTGGCTAGCACTCGTGCTGTGTAAGACCCATGTGATCCAAACTTAGCAGAAAGCACCTGTGTACATAAGGGGAGGATCTCCTAGTATTCTCCCATTCTACCTGCAGAGGAATGGAGAGAGGTAAGAGCTTGTTCACACTTGTGTTGCTTGGCGTCCACTTTTTCCGCCGGTGGCGCCTGCGGGGTTTGGGGTGCCCTTTTGGGTCTGGTCCTGTGACAATGGGGTTGCAGGGCCATTCCGTGGCCCCTCTTCTCTGCTTGCGCACGTTTTGCGGGGATTGTGGTCGCTGACCGGCACAGTGATGTTTGGTTAGGGACTCATGTGTATCAGAAGACCTGCACGTGGTACATGAGGCAATATGGTTTGGCCAAATTATATACTAACTTCTGATGTTGGTTTTAAATGTAGCTGAACAAGCTTTCGTGTCAGCCATGGGTGCGATGTGCAGCCATTTCTGTCTTTTTGGCTTGTGCATATTTTATGTATTCTGTCCCTTTTTTCATTGTGGCTAGCACTCGTGCTGTGTAAGACCCATGTGATCCAAACTTAGCAGGAAGCACCTGTGTACATAAGGGGAGGATCTCCTAGTATTCTCCCATTCTACCTGCAGAGGAATGGAGAGAGGTAAGAGCTTGTTCACACTTGTGTTGCTTGGCGTCCACTTTTTCCGCCGGTGGCGCCTGCGGGGTTTGGGGTGCCCTTTTGGGTCTGGTCCTGTGACAATGGGGTTGCAGGGCCATTCCGTGGCCCCTCTTCTCTGCTTGCGCACGTTTTGCGGGGATTGTGGTCGCTGACCGGCACAGTGATGTTTGGTTAGGGACTCATGTGTATCAGAAGACCTGCACGTGGTACATGAGGCAATATGGTTTGGCCAAATTATATACTAACTTCTGATGTTGGTTTTAAATGTAGCTGAACAAGCTTTCGTGTCAGCCATGGGTGCGATGTGCAGCCATTTCTGTCTTTTTGGCTTGTGCATATTTTATGTATTCTGTCCCTTTTTTCATTGTGGCTAGCACTCGTGCTGTGTAAGACCCATGTGATCCAAACTTAGCAGGAAGCACCTGTGTACATAAGGGGAGGATCTCCTAGTATTCTCCCATTCTACCTACAGAGGAATGGAGAGAGGTAAGAGCTTGTTCACACTTGTGTTGCTTGGCGTCCACTTTTTCCGCCGGTGGCGCCTGCGGGGTTTGGGGTGCCCTTTTGGGTCTGGTCCTGTGACAATGGGGTTGCAGGGCCATTCCGTGGCCCCTCTTCTCTGCTTGCGCACGTTTTGCGGGGATTGTGGTCGCTGACCGTCACAGTGATGTTTGGTTAGGGACTCATGTGTATCAGAAGACCTGCACGTGGTACATGAGGCAATATGGTTTGGCCAAATTATATACTAACTTCTGATGTTGGTTTTAAATGTAGCTGAACAAGCTTTCGTGTCAGCCATGGGTGCGATGTGCAGCCATTTCTGTCTTTTTGGCTTGTGCATACAATATTGTTGAGGTGCTGCCTCTGCACTTATAAGTAACTGAATAATTTCTATGAGCAATCTGATCTTTGCTTTAGCATTCATATATTTTTTTTCGTGCCAACAAATTATCATTATTATTTTGTGGCCAACAAAGACATATTGCTAGTGTGTATAGATTGAGATTAGGGAAACAAAAATATTATGAAAAATCAAAGCAGCAACCAAATCTGTTTCATATGGGCAAATTTCCTCTGCACTTGTTATGACACATTTTCCCTTTTAAGTTGTCTTACATCTCAATCACTCATCATTGTATATGGTGCAGAGTGTACTGAGAGAATTTTCAAAACATCAATAGTGTTGGTTCATAATTATTTCACGGCTAAGAATATTTGTCAGGAAAGTGTGTACCACACCAGAGAGAAAAGTCTTGTACAAGATCAGTCTGAGAACAAGGACAGCATACAACAAAGAAGAAGTTATATGTACAGATGTCTGAAAATTCTTGGAGAAGATGCCCTTCCTCGTTCGGGATTAGGCCATGTTCACATGCTTTAAGAAACCGTCCCTACCATAACCGGGCCAGGTCACGGAACGGCCGGTCTCCGAAAAGATCGTACCGTCCGGATGATCTTTCTGCCCGCAGTGTTCTGATGCGGGCTCATCCAAGAGCGCCCGCATCAGAACTTCCCACTGCACACTGTGGAGCGAGTGGACGGAGTGTGCAATGACATGGTTTTCTGCGGCCGCTATTTATTGAATAGTGGCCATAGAAAACTGACATGTCAGTTGTTTGCGGCGCCGCTAGATCCGACAGACAGCAATACAACTTATATTCTCGCAATAATAATTACGGCTCTTGTACAACGCTTGTGTCAGGCTAGGGAGACACGGACAAGACAGTGAGCCCTGAACTTGCCCCAACCAATGTCCCTGCCTACTTGCCACGCACGGCCCTAAATGGCCGGGGACAACCATAGAATCGGTCCCTATGCTGAGTAGGTGAACACACAGAACGTAGACAGAGAAAAAAACAAAATGGAGGAGAGTCAGCTAGCAAAGTCAAAACCAAACGGACAATGCGGTACAAAATCAGAAAGAGAGTGGATAGTCAGAGGTCAAGAAAGAGGTCAGAACGCGAACAGAGCAATAGCAAGGGTATGAGGACAGGGAAATCTGGGAAAGGAGCAAGGTACCTGGGACTAGTGTGAACTAATAGCCAGCAGTGAAGTGAGGAGCTGGCTGCTTTTTATCCAGGATCAGAGACTGGGTCCAGCAGCTGATTGGACCAGCCCTGATCCCAGCACCAAGTACAGCTGAACGGACCTAGCAGTGATGTAGCCCCTGCACTGCCAGAAGTCTGACAGTCAAGGCAGATGTGGCTGAAAAGTAAAACACAATTCAGACACAATTTATTCAGTGCAACAGGGAACATAAACTCAGCGCTTCCTGAGTGGACTGAGGAGCGCAAAGTCACATTCCTAACACGTTGTGTGAACATAGTCTTATATTGAAACAACTGTTTAACAATTTAATAGCATAAAAATGTCTAGAATAATTCAAAGGTAGACATAACCAAGGCAGTGTTTCCATGTTTAAGTAATCAGGATTCATTTGTTTATAACTCTTTTATCCACTCATTGCAGCAACAAGAAATACAGAGTTCAGTTTATGATTCCTAATAGGGTAAAAGAGATGGAAGAAAGGACCTTGAAGACACCAAGGTGAAGAGCACAATTTTTCCATTTGAGGGTACTTTAGTATCATTTCTAAATGTTTAAAATACCCCAATTGTTGTCCTGGTTAGCCTAAGGTGCTTTCCTGTGCTCGTTGGATGATCAGTCTAGTTGTGGAGAGAGTCGTGTTGTGATTAGTGTGTAACAGTACTTGTAAGGTAACTGGTGAGACATAACCCTGTTACTATAACCATCTGCTGTCCTTGACATCTCCAACATTGATGGCAGCCATCAACTCTGCTTAGCGCAAGTCAATTTTCATTAAGGAAGAGCACTGAGGCCCACTGGTCCCTCGTTCAGTGTAGGAGATCACTTTGCATCAGTCCCTGATGATTTTGGTGGTGGTGGTGGTGTTAGTGTTGGAAGGTGTGTCTATTCAGTACAGGACTGCCTTACACCTAATAGTACAGTAACAAGCCCATACTACTGTACATGTATAAAATTATTAATCCAAGCTTTGTGCCCAGGGGCGGTCTTAGCATTTCTGGGACCTAGAGCAAAGTTATGTCTGGGGCCGCCCCCCCCCCTCGACACACACTCTCCTCCCCAGTAGTTATCTTATATCACTGTGCCCCAGTATAGTAGTAAGGTATATACTGTAGGCACCTCTGTGCAGAAAAAAAAAAAGGACAAATTCACACTAGGCAGGAGCACGTTGCTATGGCTGAAGTTGCAAACACACAATGCAGCCCCAATGTAATATAGACGGCTGTGTGCTGCCCTCAGTAGTATATACCCCTTATGCGCTGCCACCAGTAGTATATACCACTTGTGTTCTGCCCCCCAGTAGTATATACCGCTTGTGTGCTGCCCCCCAGTAGTATGTAACCCTTGTGTGCTGCCCCCAGTATTATATAGACCCCTGTGTGCTTCCCACATTTATATAGTCTCCCTGTGTGCTCCCCCTATTAATAAAGACCCTCTGTGTGCTCCCCCTGTTTATACAAACCCCTGCTGTGTGCTGCCCCAGTTATACAGACCCTTGTGCTCCCCTCTCCCATATAGTTACAGTTCAGATCACAGAAGCGAGCGGGGCAGCGGCCCTGTCTAGCGATCTTGGGCACCAGAGCGGGGTGTGGGGGCCCCCCTGGTTGTTGGTGGCCCCATGCAATTGCGTTGGGTGCTTGGTGCCCAAGACTGCTACTGATTGTGCCTCTGCATGTACAACACAGGCCCTATTTAATCTCATCAATGACAATGCTCCAGTTAATCAAGGTCCCATCATTAAGGAATGGCTGTTGGAGACTGGGGCACCTCTAATGGAGTAGCTTCTCCTTTCTCCAGACCAGAATTTTAAAGAAAACCTATGGGTTCAGCTAAGTTGCAGTGTAGAGGCTCATAATGCTTTTCCAGAGTACATGTATTACCTCAGAAGACAATAAGTGGAATTGTGAACAGCATTAGATATGATTGTCAAGCTGTAATTGATACTCAAGGACACATGACAAGTTATTGAGATATTGACATTCTTTGTTGGGGTATATCCACCAATGTTGTTGGCTTTTGTTTCAACAAATAGTTTGAGATGAGGAAATCTTTGTTGTTTGTTTTTACTTAAAGAAAAACTCCATAAAAATAATAAAACTCTTGGGGTGGCATTTATTAAGTCCGGCGTTTTTTACGCCGGACTTATAAATGCCCCCGCGGCTCCGGCGCTACGGAGATTTATGTAGAGGCGGACTGCCTCTACGTAAATCCCGTGCGCGCCGGTGCGCACCGCCGAAAACCTACGGCAGCTGAGGACTGGAGTAGGTTTTCGGCGTACATTTGGGCGGAACGGATGGTAAATCGCGCGGACTCTGAGTCCGCGCCCTCCGTTCCGCCCACTACACGCCCCCTTTCCGCCCCCCTGGCGCAGTCGGCGGAAAGTGCCGATTTGCGAATAAAATCGGCACTTTCCGCCGAAAATCATTCGTTCGCCGGATGATACATGTGGCCCTTGGTGTAGCATTTGCAAATAGTGTAAACCATTCCAGCACAATAAGGTAGCCTCATGCTGGGATGGACCTACACTGTACTAGCCTCTCCATGGCATATAATAAACCTATGCTCTGGGCATGCAGAATCCATCTAATACTTGCTAAAATAATAACCACCTGGGTGGGATGGGTGGACTGCATGACCAAGTAGAGATAGCAACTCCCCCCATCTGGAATACAGGCAAAAACACAAATTTGGTCAATTCTCCTAAAACACCATTCACACTAGGCAGGATCATATTATTATGGCTGAAATTGAAACATACAAAAACACCAAAAAATGCAACAACTCGCCGCTAATTACAAGAAACAGACACAATATAGATATGAAAATCGCTAAAAGCAGCCCCCCAACTGCTAAATTTTTTTTTGTGTGCTTAAAATACTTACAACAGACGAATACCAGTGTACACTGAAAATCATGTCTTCCAGGTCTTCCAATGATGGAACGCACTGCCATACAAAATTCAATGTAATAGAAATGAATGGGGCATAACTGTGAATGTGTTCCACCAAGTCAATTAAAATCACACTGTCATTATCCAGATTTTATCTATATTAAGCAAAACTTCATTCAGTATTCATAAAGAAACCAATGTAGACAATAATTAGCAAGACAATAAAGGATGAGCAGGGCTTAACTGTGAATGCGTTCCAACAATGGAACGCAATTAAAATTCATAAAATATGTTAAATTATTGTTTATAGTTTTTTTTAAGAATAATTAGCAATTTATCATGATTTACACCTTCCAGCAATTGTAATTCATGGTGAAAAATCTAAATTTGTTTTTAGCAGGCCCTCTGGTCCCTTGTCCAGTGAAGAAGATCGCGATGCATCAGCCACTGTTGATTTTGGTGGTGGTGGTGGTGTTACAGTGTTGGAAGGTGTGTCTATTCAGTACAGAACTGCCCTACACTGAATGGTACAGTGACAAGCCCATACTACTTGAATAACATTATTCATCCAATCATTGTGCCTCTGCATATACAACACAGGCCTAATTTAATCTTCATTGATGACAATTCTCATCAAGGTCCCATCATTAGGGAACAGCTGTTGGAGACTGGGGCACCTTTAATGGAGTGGTCTCCACTTTGTCCAGACATGAATCCCATAAAAAACCTAGAGATGCAGTGTAGAGTTTCATAATTCTGTACCACAGTACCTCAATGACCATGGCGTCATCCTTGAAGAAGAGTGGGATTCCATGCCTCAGCAGACATTAGGTCGAATTGTGAACAAAATGAGATGTCAAGCTGTAATTGATACTCAAGGACACATGACAAGTTATTGAGATATTGACATTGTTTGTTGGGTTATACCAGCCATTGTGTTGGCTTTGTATCTGCACACAGATTGGCTGGTGGCTGGCTCATCCCCCTTTATGTTCATAATACTATTCATATACTATGGCTGGATCTTCATACCAATATTGCACTTTTTGCCTTTTGTCCCAAACCCATTCCTCATAAATTGTAAGCTTTTGCTATCAGGGCCCTCATTACTTTTGTTTTAGCAAGTAGTGAGTAATTTTGGAATGTGCGGTTGTTCATGTAACCTCAGAACTGTAAATGGTACAAAACTTGGTGGCACTATATAAATTTTATTGTTATCCATTTGTACTCATGCTATGCTATGCTCACATGATCTTTTTTACGGTCCATCTTTCCTTTCTCAAAATGACGTCTGTCATTTTGTGTTTTGGGCGCCTGTCTTTATAATGACAGCTGTTGGTACATATTCTAGTTCAGGCCCTTTAATTGAAAAGTCCATTAAATTTAATAGCAAAAAATGGTGAAAGGGCGTTGAAAAAAAGAAAAGCTGTGTGTAAACAACTGAAAAATAGCGTGCGCTGTTTGCAAAAAAAAGTCCGAAAATAATCAACGTGATTATTATTTTGGAGTCCGCACAGACAATGTCCGTCATTTTATACACTGTGTGCATTGGACATCCATCATTCCATTGACTTCAATGCATTGCAGTGAGTTAAATTGCGGCAATAACAGACGTCTTTTTAAATACAAAAAGTCAATTCCTTTTTTCGATGTAGTGTGAACATAGCCTTTGGCAGATGGGAGAAGTACACAATAAATGCCAAGGCAGCAACCCCATACATGCAATGCAAAAAAAACCCTAAACAAAAAAACTCTGTACTTCCAATAAACAATGAAATACCAGTATAGGGGACGCTACTTTGGTTGCAACGCTTTTGCGATGACACAAAAAGTTCAGCGGCACTCTGCAAACCCTAAAACATATGTGAACATTAAATATATAAATGATAAATTTGAGCTGCATTAATTTTATATTTTCTGTGCTAAGATCCTAAATTTTACACAAACAGTAAAAATAACTATGATGCAGTTCAAAATAATTCATAAGTTAAATGTGCACATATGTGTGTTAGTGAGTGCTACTATATTTTTGTGTATTTGATCACGCAGTTATGTCTTGTCTCCTTCCATCTGTCATTTCTGGATGTTATACTTTGAAATGTACATTATGTTGGAAAGAAAAAGCAGAAAATAAACAGAAAGGAGTATAACTGCAGCGCCTCACATCACCTGGATTGCTTGTAATTTGTAACTGTGTAGCTAAGGGGGACGAGTGTGCCGGTCTTAAATTAGGAACGCCCCCTTTCCCTGGCCAGATTCACTAAGAGGCGCACACCTTAGTGTGTAGATTTGTATCATGATTTACGCCTGCGAGCAAATAAATAATAATAAATGAGGCATGGGTGGAGGCCACGACTCCTCCCTGCCTTGCCGCGCCCCCTGCCCACCCCTTAGGCAAGCGGGGCCAACAGCAGGTGTACCCCAGGGAGAAGGAATCTCTCTATGGAAGGAATCTCATTTGGTAAGATTTGGTAACTGTAAACTTGGGGACACCCTTTCAAAAATCTTTAGTTTTTTGGTGTTCATTATTCTGATTCATACGAATTCAGAATTTTATTTGAATCCACAAAAAAATTACAAAAATAGTGCAATCTCTCGTGTACGCTTGAAACGTTTCGGCCTTGGTGTGGCCTTGATCTTTTACTTTTTCTATCAATAGGGCAGTGAGAACGTTACACAAATAGCTATAGTTTAAATTGGTGTTGTTTTACTTTTGTTATATTATTTAATATATTTTTTATGAGGTTATGAATTTTTAAAAATGTTTTACTACTTTAGCAAAATAAGCTCATTTAAAAATGTATTGCCATATTTTCCATCAGATGATGGAGTTTGATAAGGGCTTGTTTTTTGTGGGACTAGCTGTAGTTTTTATTGTCAGGCTATGTTCACACAACGTAAAACTATGGCCGTAGTTCTCGCCGCAGAACTACGGCCGTAATTTTGCGCGGTGGAACAATGCCTACTGATGAATGTGATCCCGGCCGGAGCGTACACACATCGTATACGGTCCGGCCGGGAGCCCATGAGGGGCTGCAAAAAACTGACATGTTTCAATGAATTCCGGCCGCAGAAAGACCTGTCAGTTCACACAGTGAAGCGAGAGGCTCCGTCCGCTTGCTTCACTGTGCGCTATGGGAAGCTCTGATGCGGGCGCACGCTGATGCGCCCGCATCAGAGTTCCGCGGCCGGATGGATCATCCAGCCGGCAGTTAAGTACCGGAACGGCCGGTCTCTAACGTTGTGTGAACATAGCCTAAGGCTATGTTCACATTACGTAAAATAACGGCCGTTGTCCGCGCTGCAAAACTACGGCCGTTGTTTTGAGGTTCCCTATAATAACTGCAATGCAATGTAGCTACGGTCGTTGAATTTACACTACATATCAGATAACGGCCGTTGTTTATACGGCCCCGTGAAAAATGAACATTTCAATTATTTCCTGCCGGTAATACTGCAACAACATCCGTGGATTTCAATGCGGTCGCGAACGTAAAACTTATATCTGCCGCATTAAACTTGATTTTGATGTAAACAATTTTTTTGGAGTGGTTTCTTGGGCTGGGCGCAGTATTTAAAGTAAATGACTTGTTTCATCCCGTTTATAATCATGCTAGGAATCAAAATTAAACTAGCCGTGCAATAGTAATTCTACAGCCGTTGTTTTGGCCTCAATATAACGGCAGTTGAAAACAACGGCCGTTATTTAAATAGTGTGAACATAGCCTAATACTGTATTTTAGGTGAAAATCACCTTATTGTGGTGAGGCAGTTTACGCTGTTTGCAAATAGTAACCAAGAGACTCATTATTTTTGTGGGAATTTTTTTGGCAGTTGCCTAGTGCTCCTGCCTAGTGTGAACGGTGTTCTAGGAGAGCTGACCAATTTTTTCTTTTTTTCCGTTTTCCAGTTGGGGGAGTGGCTGCCTCTATTTGGTAGTGCACTCCACCTGTCTCACCTAGGTGGTGCAATTATTTTTGCAGGTATTAGACGGATACTGCATGCCCAGAGCATAGGCGTATTACACGCCATGGAGAGGCCAGGATAGCAGCGATATGCTGCCATCGCTCTGTGGAATAGGAGCAGCAACAGCAAACCGCAGCTATCCTCTATGGGATGTCCAGACGGTCTAGAGATCACCCAAGAAGCCCCCCCCCCCCCCCCCCCCCCGATCTCACCGCGGACCCTGGAACCAAGATCAGATTAGCATAAAACCTGCAGGTGAGGCTGAAAGACTTTTGTGAATATTTTAAATTGTCCACAAATTATTAATATTTCACCCCTGCTACTTGGCAAGATTAGAAGACCATTATTTGTTATTTACTGTATGCAGTTAAGCTGTTGGAACTATTTACCAGCTTCCAGCTAATTTCCCAGGAGGACATGGTTGGCTATTTTGTATTTGGAACAATAGTCAGCCACGTGGAACATTACAAGGTGCCCTGTAAAATGAACTGGTCGCCTCTATAATACATAAATATGTTTTGCACTATAGCTAATAGAGAGAGAGGCCCGAGGGATAAACCCTTCTCTATCAAATCCTTATACTCTGTTAGGGCAAGAAGGTCAGATGACAGTTAAAATAAATAGCGTGATGCTGTCTCTACTAACCAGACTTATTCAAATGCATTATATGTTCTATTCATTAAGAACTCACTCAAAAATGACTTCTCTGTGTTTTATTTTTCGTTTTTATGTTTTCCTCTAATATATATATAACTGTGAATATAAACAACTTTCATTAAAAACAGGTAAAGTATAGTAGCTCCCAGCACCCAGTGACTTCCTATAATGCACACCCAGAAGCCAGTGACTTCCTATAATGCACACCCAGAAGCCAGTGAATTCCTATAATACACACCCAGCACCCAGTGACTTCCTATAATGCATACCCAGCAGCCAGTGACTTCCTATAATGCACACCCAGTACCCAGTGACTTCCTATAATGCACACCCAGCAGCCAGTGACTTCCTATAATACACACCCAGCACCCAGTGACTTAGTATAATAGACACCCAGCACCCAGTGGCTTGGTATAATGAACAAAAGTCACTTAGTTACCCAGTTACTGGACAACGGCTTCACTGCTCCCACCAAAAAAGCACCCACAATCCCCCCTCCTCTCTGTCCCTGTCTCTGTATTCCTTTCCCTGTTCTAACTATCTGCTGCAGCCTACTCTCCACTATACACAGCCGACTGGCCGCCTCCAGGAAGCCAATCACCTTATATACCTTATATCACAGTGGGGCTTGCAGGTGATTGGACGGATGCAAGGGATTATGGACAATCACTTGCTTCCGCCAAAAGACAGTACTGTAAGCTAACATGTGCATTTACTATTGCGGCTGCCATGTTAAGCAAATTTGCGAAACGAAGCGGGCAAATTCACAAATCGCAACTAGACAAATTAAACACCCGATTTGCTGCAAATAGGAAATCGGCAGATTTGGTTCGCTCATCCCTAATATACAGTTTATGGCCGGGTTCACACTACGTAAAAAAACACGTCCGTTTGCAAAATAGCGGCCGTTTTTTGCGCAAATACGGCCGTTGTTATGAAATACAGACTTTTTTTTAGGTAATGTGAACATAGCCTATATATATATCTTTATATTACATTAAATGTTATTTTGTTTTCTAAGCACTCATGGAAATAAGGGGCAGCAATACAGACACTTTATCACATATAAATGGCAGTATATTTTAGTTTCTGCTCCGGCAGTGGTCACTTAGTGGTTACAGCACAGGTCCAGGAGAATGACAGAGAACTAAAATGATTTCTAATCTAACATTTCACAGCGCTTCACAAGATTATTAAATCATTACAGAAATGTTTGCTAGTCTAACAGCATCTTCAGTGAATTGGAATTATTTAAGCCTTCGCTGCCATTGATTACTGTCACAGCGTTGGTCATTATAAACAGTGAAGATCAGTAGGAAGTGGACGCTGTAAGCCAAAATAAATCTGTAATGCTGTGTTCCTAAATAATAATGTCACAAAGCTCATTAATTAGGCCCATTTATTAAGACCAGCATCTTGCCTACTATGGCTATGTTCACACTTTGGGATTTTTCAGCCGTCAAAAAGACATCTGTCATTTGTTAATGGCAACCGCAAACTGGGGCAGATTAACGTTACTATAGGCCCTGGGTTGTTCAGCAAGCCTGGGGCCCCCCACCCCCTTTTAACTATGGCACTACTAGTGTGATGTTCATACTACAGGATAGATAATGTCATATTTACCATGTACCTGTGAAAAATGATTATTAGGCAGCACTGTGCTCACTTTTCCTTTTCAAAATTACTTCCATTTTGAATTTGGTGCTTAAATACCTTAACAGAGGCGCCAATATCTCCGCTTCCTGCTGCCTGTACCTGTGGAGGCGCTGTTGTCTCCGTTTCCTGCTGCCTTTACCTGTGAGGCTCTGTTGTCTCCGCTTCCTGGTGCCTGTACCTGTGGAGGCGCAGTTGTCTCCGTTTCCTGCTGCCTGTACCTGTGGAGGCGCAGTTGTCTCCGTTTCATGCTGCCTGTAACTGTGGAGGCACTGTTGTCTCCTCTTTCTGCTGCCTGTACCTGTGGAGACGTAGTTGTCTCCGTTTCCTACTGCCTGTACCTGTGGAGGCGCAGTTGTCTCCGTTTCATGCTGCCTGTAACTGTGGAGGCGCTGTTGTCTCCTCTTCCTGCTGCCTGTACCTGTGGAGGCGCTGTTGTCTCCATTTCCAGCTGCCTGTACCTGTGGAGGCGCAGTTGTCTCCGTTTCCTGCTGCCTGTACCTGTGGAGGCGTAGTTGTCTCCGTTTCCTGCTGCCTGTACCTGTGGAGGCGCAGTTGTCTCTGTTTCCTGCTGCCTGTACCTGTGGAGGCGCAGTTGTCTCCGTTTCCTGCTGCCTGTACCTGTGGAGGCATAGTTGTCTCCGTTTCCTGCTGCCTGTACCTGCGGAGGCGCAGTTGTCTCCGTTTCCTGCTGCCTGTACCTGTGGAGGCGTAGTTGTCTCCGTTTCCTGCTGCCTGTAACTGTGGAGGCGCAGTTGTCTCCTCTTCCTGCTGCCTGTATCTGTGGAGGCGCTGTTGTCTCCGCTTCCTGGTGCCTGTACCTGTGGAGGCGCTGTTTTATCCGTTTCCTGCTGCCTGTAACTGTGGAGGCATTGTTGTCTCCACTCCCTGCTGCCTGTACCTGTGAAGGCGCAGTAAACACCCATGTAAATAAAGGGCCGCAATACAGACGCTTTATCACATATAAATGCCTCCTGGCTGCAGTTTCGCCCTGATCTGAGCAAAATTTCAGTAAAAAATCAGCAATTTTTTGCAAATCATGGCAGAACTGTAGCCAGAAGACAAGACACCACTGAAAGTATAAGTCTGTTTGGGTTGCCATGGAACCCCCAGGAATTAAGGACCTCCAGGCCCTATTATAATCCACTAATGGCCACAAATTATGTGTGAATGAACATAGTGTCAGCATCCGGCCATCATGCTTGGCTCCTGGGACTGCCAGAGCGTGCGGCTGGCCTCCTCCTGATGGCATCCCTGGCAACCAGCCCCCTTACTTAGGTGCAAGTCATATGTATGTACTGACCGGCACCACCAGTCACCGCAGTGATGTGAGCTGGAGTCTTAGCCCTAATCATAGCCTGGGACTGGGACTCCAGTCTCCATAAATACACTCCCCTATGTGTCCTCCTTGCCTGCGGTAGAGCCTCTTTGTAAGTGTAACTAAGCTAGTGTTTTGTACCCCTGGTTTTCCTGATTTCTGGCTTGGCTTCTAACATTTCTCCTGACTACTGATTTTGTACCCCAACAACCGTTTGTTACTGACCCGTCTTGTTCACCCTGCGACTATTGTGTTTGTTTGTCTTGTCTGTGTTACACTCTAATAGGTTAGGGACCATTGCCCAGTTACCTGTTGCCGCCTAGGGCAGTTGTGGTATGTAGGATGGGTGCCAGAGCAAGGGCCTCACCAGTGCTGTGTCCTTTTGTCTCCAAACCTAACACATAGCCTGTCAATGTAATATTTTCTGTATGCATACATGCATTAATAGTTAATGCTATTATATATATGTATTCTTTACCTGACCATCATTATATCTATTAACAAACTATAAGAAACATTAGTAGCAGTTTGCCTGGGAGACTACTTCCCTTCGCATTTTGAAGCCATTTTGTATGTATATATTGCAGTGATGTCCATGCCTATTACAATCTATCTAAAGAAGGGGATCCAGCCCGAATTGGGTTTCTGCTAATATAGGTTTTTATGTTTTGAAACTCACAAAATTCACTACTCACTACTAGCAACAATCCAGCAGATTCACTACTCACTACTAACAACAATCCAGCAAATCTATGGTCCCTTTTTTTTTTTACACAAATTAACATCCTATCATCAGTAATAATAATAATAATAATAATAATAATAATAATAATAATAATAATAAGCTTTTGGATTCATGTCTCCTTTTCTTCTTAAATAACACAAGACTAAATGTATAGCATGTCTGTACTGGAGAATATTGGCAACATATTGAGTCTTTTTAGATGCCCATTGTGTCATGTATCATGTCAGATTTGCTACTTTGTAGAAATACTTCTGTCCGTGTAATGGTGGCTGGATTGTCTTCTTTCTATTTTCCTATTTACACCCTTGTTTCGGTTAAACCTCTATAACAGTTACAGTAACTATTAAATGGAACATGGCATCTATTGTCTGGGGAATATTAGAATCGTATCATCTCTGATTGCAGCTGATTGCTACCTTAAAGGCTCTCACTATACAGTTCACTTCTCCAGGCTGTGATTTTCTGGATGTGATCAACCATTCTCTGATTTCAGTTACACTAGTACTTTTTCCTCAAATATAGAGCAAGTTGACCTATGACAATACAATTGCATTGTCTTCACGTGCTTCTTTCTTTACCATTTAAAAAAAAAAAATCTTTTTATTAATTTCATAGGAAATAACTAATGCATATTAATTGTGTATGTTGTACTTTGGCAAACTAATTGTTTGCTGAAATGAGAAATTATTAAGAATGTATATTGATGATTGTATTTTGCCAGGTTCATAATGAGGAAAGTATGGACATATTAAACATAAAAATAATTAGTGGGTATGGCATGCTAATGGCAGAGTGAGGATGTCTCTGAGTTCTTCTCCGTGACTAGCCCAACTATTGCACCCTATTCCTGACTAACCATCACCTTTTTCTGATCTCCATAAGAGGCAACTAGAAGAAGGAGGAATCACATATCTCCTGTACCTTCCTACATAGAAACCAGCTCCATGGATCAGTGCATTTGGTGATGTGGCAAAAAATCTCTTGTGGCCAGAGGCAGAATTCTGGTGCAGCCACAACAGTGAGTCACAGAGGAGAAAGCCAATGTGTGCTTGTTCTGTCCATCCACTGTATTTAACTGTAAGGGTACAAACACACACACCGTATACGTAGCGTATTTACTGCTGCGATACGCAGCAGATTAGATCTACATAACTGAACACAGCATCAAATCTGCACCACCATATCTGCTGCGTATCTGCTGCGTATACGGTGTGTGTGTTTGTACCCTTACAGCATATTAGGAGCCTAATGGTTATATACATAGGTTCAGGAGCAGACTACCTTTTGCTTAAACCTTTATTTACTGCAGTGTGTAAGTGACCCAGTGTTCTCATACATACATGCTGCAACACAAACAAAGGGTAAATGCAGAAGACAATTAGCTCTCTCCTTGCTACCCCTGCACTGATAACCCCTGACCCCTGCAGGAGCTCAGAAGTCAGAGGTAATCAGAGAGCTAATTGTCTTGAGCTTATATTAACCTTTTTTGTGTTGCATCATGTAAGAGAACACTGGGTCACTTACACACTGCAGTACATAAGGGGTTAAGCAAAAGGACACAGAAGGCTCTTATCTTCCCTGGGCCCCCTCCCTCCACGGGCCCCATAGCAACCGCCTTCCCTGCCTCTATGGTAGCTACGCCACTGCACTAGAGATGGAAGCTATGGAGATTGAGCGAGAAACTCCTAGGATACAGTTATATGTGGTGGGGAAAAGCTATACAGAATTTGGTGCCCTCATATGCTCAGGGTTTATAGGGTTCTTGATATTAGATCCCACCAATTTTGTTGTGGCCCAGATTTATCATTCTGCCTGAGATTACAGCTGTCTGGTTTTCTTATAGCAGCTAATCTTAGCTCTGCTTTCATTTCTCAAATTGCTCTGGTAAAATAAAATCTGAACTGTAATTGGGGTATAGATGAAGGTGAAGGTGGTGGTGTGGGGGATAGGGCTCCACCAATGCCCAGCACCTAAGGAGCTGTTCACACAGTGCTTCAGTGACTCTTTCCTGGGAGTTGGCAGTGTAAGGAGCCTCCAGCTCTCCTGCACTGCCACCTCATGTGTGAAATAAAGGCAGTGTAATATGTTATCATATACTTTTATCTCGAACTAAGAGCCAGACCTTACCAGCAAATGCCAAAGCAGCAAGGGATCAGGCAGATGAGCATGAAATCTTGCAGAGAGGGCCATAGTACATTATTCCACAATAATGTGTGTGTAGATATGCACAGTGCATTATATCTTATTAGGAGGCAAAGTGCCTTATACTGTACCTATTCAAAGGGGCACAGTCATTATACACCATTAATGGAGGAAATGGTGCATTTTACCTTATTAAGGGGGCACACTACATTATACCTCATTAAGGGGGGGAGGGCATGGTGCATTATACCTTATTAAGGGGGGAGGGTATGGTGCATTATACCTTATTAAGGAAAAATACGATGCATTATACCTCATTAAGAAAGAAGGGTGATCACAGTTCTTTATAATAAGGGGACACAGTGTAAGTTTTTAATGGGGGCACACAGTGCTTAAGTTAACAAGAGAGAACAGTGTAATATAACATGGGGTCACACTGCAGTATAAATGAGGGAGGTTACAGTATTAGTTATTAAAGGGCAGAGTGCAATATCTCTCATTAAGGGGGCACAGTACATTATAACTAATTGAGGAGACACGGTGTATATTAAAACAATTTAAGGTGGGTACAGTGTGTATGATTATTAATTTACACGTGTAGCAGTATTATATTTAGAAGGTGCAGTATGTGAGAGTATTATATTTCAGCGATATGGGGGGAGATTTATCAAACATGGTGTAAAGTGAAACTGGCTCAGTTGCCCCTAGCAACCAATCAGATTCCACCTTTCATTCCTCACAGACTCTTTGGAAAATGAAAGGTGGAATCTGATTGGTTGCTAGGGGCAACTGAGCCAGTTTCACTTTACACCATGTTTGATAAATCTCCCCCATGGTGTCTGGCAACATTGATAGGGTGCAGTGTGTGACACTAAGAGGAGCTTTAGTAAGTTTAGTGGAAAAGGCTGTTCAAAGAAGCTACAGACTAGGCTCTATAAAATTATCACCCTCTCCCACACATACAATCACACACATTTCCCATACACCTTACTGAAATTATTAAGGGTAGCTTCACACACACCGTATTGCAGCGGATTTTCTTCTGCGGATCCGCAGCAGATTTGATCTAAATAAATGAACACAGTGTCAAATCTGCACCATCAAATCTGCTGCGGATCCGGTGTGTGTGTGAAGGCACCCTAAAGTAGTATTCCCATCTCATATTGTTATACTTGTAGGGATTGTCACCTTAAATATTTATTACAAATACATTCAATTAGCAAACCTGCCTTCTTCTTCTGAATGCCTGCTCTCTCTCTCCCCTATTGTTGACAGCTCTAAAAGCAATATTGCAAAGGGACTATTGACTTAAAATTCTCACCAGATGTTGGTAACAACTAGAGATGAGCGAACCGGGTTCGGGTTCGAGTCGATCTGAACCCGAACGTTCGGTATTTGATTAGCTGGGGCTGCTGAACTTGGGTAAAGCTCTAAGGTTGTCTGGAAAACATGGATACAGCCAATGACTATATCCATGATTTCCACATAGCCTTAGGGCTTTATCCAAGTTCAGCAGCCACTGCTAATCATATGCCGAAAGCTCGGGTTCGGATCGACTCGAGCATGCTCAAGGTTCGCTCATCTCTAGTAACAACACATCCAATCCACATGGGCAAAATAACAAAAATCATAGGGCTATGTTACATAGAAACATAGAAGATTGTCGGCAGAAAAAGACCACTGGGTCCTTCTAGTCTGCCCTTTTAGTATTTTCTTTCTTATTATCTTAGGATAGATATATGTCTATCCCAGGCGTGTTTAAATTCTGTTATTGTAGATTTACCAACCACCTCTGCTGGAAGTTTGTTCCAGGTATCTACTACTCTTTCAGTAAAATAATATTTTCTCACATTGCTGCTGATCTTTCCCTCAACTAACCTCTCACTGTATCCTCTTGTTCTTGAGCTCAGTTTTTTACTAAAAACACTTCCCTCCTGAACCTTATTTAGTCCTGTAACATACTTAAAGGTTTCAATCATGTCCCCCCTTTCCCTTCTTTCCTCCAGACTATACAGATTCAAATCTTTAAGTCTTTCCTGATATGGTTTATGCCTCACACCCTCCACCATTTTTGTAGCCTGTCTTTGGACCTGTTCTATTTTATCAATGTCCTTTTTTAGATGAGGTCTCCAGAACTGGACACAATTATCCAGATGAGGCCTCACCAGAGCTCTATACAGCTGGATCACAATCTCTCTCTTTCTAGTGGTTATACCTCTAGCTATACACCCCAGCATACGATTTGCTTTCCCCACCGCCTGGTTGCACTGGTTCACACGTAACTTTTAATTAGTGTTAATTAGCGTTATTTTGCCCTACATTGCGCAATTCACAGTAAAAGCTCTATTTTACTGCAAATGCGCAATTCGCTGCTAAGTAGTGCTAATTAACTCTAATTAAACACAAATTAAGCGCTATGTGTGAACACAGCCTAGCTATCCATAAATTATGTGTAATAATGAGAAATTACAGTGAAAAGAAAGGGAAGTGCAAAAAGCCATGGAAAGTTATAACACCAGCCTAAATCTATCAGTAATTAGAATGAAATTTTGCCACTTAGTGACAAATGATATCAGCTGGATCAGCTGGCCTATAAAAAGGTGTCTCAGGGCTTATTCCTACATCCAGTATTCTATAGACGCTACGGATGGAAAAGGCCTGTAGTGGACTCTTTCCCCGCCTGGCACGTTATATTGATACTATGATGCTGGGGCAGGGAAAGTGTTTGAATTTTCATGGCACTGTAATGATACATCTGCGTGGCTGTGTCATTGGTACATGATGCTGGGCGGTGAAAGAGTCCACTACAGGGCTTCCCCATCTGTAAACCCTTACTAAGGTGCCACAAAAGAAACATCTCAGAATGAGTAAAATCAGCTGTCTCAGCACCTTCACAACCTGGGGCCATGTTCACATAACGTAAGTAAAGTATTAATGAAAGCCTTTGTTGCCGATTTGCAAAACGGCCATGATTAATACTTTACTTACATTGTGCTGCAGCTAGAGGGAATCCCGGCTGGAGTGTATGCACATAGGGGGACATTTATTAAGTCCGGCGTTTTTTACGCCGGACTTAAAAATGTCCCCGCATCTCCAGCGCTGCGGGGATTTATGTAGAGGCGGACTGCCTCTACATAAATCCCGTACGCTCGGCCGAAAACCAACGCCAGCTGAGGACTGGAGTAGGTTTTCGGCATATCTTTTGGCGGAACGGATGGTGAATCGCGTGGACTCTGAGTCCGCGCCCTCCGTTCCGCCCCCTTCACACCCCCTCCCCGCCCCCCGGCGTACTCGGCGGAAAGTGCCGATTTGCGAATATTTTTTTGCAAATCGGCCATTTGCGAATAAAATAATGCGGAAATCGGCACTTTCCACCGAAAATCATCCGTACGCCGGCTGATACATGTCCCCCATAGTAAACACTCTGGCCGGGATCGCTAGCGGCCCACAAAAAACTGACATGTCATTTTTCTGTGCCCACTATTCATTGAATAGTGTCCGCAGAGTACCTGTCAGTTCACACAATGGAGTGTGTAGCTTCAATGTATGCAGTGTGGAATTCAGATGCGGGTTTGCACGTGTGCATTTGAATTCAGCTGAAGTGAAGATCATCCGGCTGGTACTGCAGTACTGGCTGTGATGATCCTCTCTGACACCGGCAGTTCTATGACCTGGTTGGGTCACAAAACGGCCGGTGTCTTACGCCATGTGAACATGGCCTTAATGTTGCAAAACATACTAATGGCATTGGCTACAGAAGAATTTCTAAACTACTAAAGGTTCCAGTGAGCACTGTTGGGGCCATAATCTGTAAGTAGAAATAACATGTTTTCACCATAAAATTATCATGACCAGGTGCTCCCTGCAAGATTTCAGAAAAAAAGAGTCAAAAGAATTATCAGAAGAGGTGTAAAGAAGCCAAGGTCCCCCTGTGGCAAGTTACAGAAAAACATGAAATCAGCAGGTATCAAGAAGTTTCAAAGAAGAGGTACAGCGGAGCTATGCACTGCTGCTGTAGCCAATGGTAGTTTATGTAAACATAGTGCTGCCAGCTTCTATTGCGCTACTGTACGGCACACAGGAATCGATTAAAGAGGTTGTCCAACATTTTTTCTTATTGGAAATTTGAATAATTAGTAATCTGTCCCTTTCCCTGAGCGGTTTTCTCTCACCTTTTTTCGCCTCTTTCTCCCTCATCTGTTGCTGCTTTTTGGATTCGTGTTTGTTTACATAAAGAACTTCCAGGTCACAGGGGTCAGCAGTGACATCACAGCTCTGCAAGCCTGTAGCTCCACCCACTCTACCCATAGGCAGGAAATGTCTATATTACTACAAGTGTCTTTTGAGCAGCATGGTGGCTCAGCGTCTGCCAATTAGTTATGTTATCAAATCAACTATTTTTTTTCACACTTTTATCTGTTGTAGGACTACAAACCACAGCACACATGTACATGATAGGAGTTGTAGTTCTGGGTTACATATACACTACAGTAGCCATCCTACTGGTGGCCGGGGTCTCAATGAGGCAGGATTTTGTTACAAGTTTACCTCAGCAATAGATTGATAGATGACATGGTGACTGCCATGAGGTGAAGTCTCCTCTCTCCTCTCCATATTACACAGAAGCAGCATCTCTCCTCTCCATATTACACACAGCAGCAGCAGCACTGCCCTAACACTGTACATCTTTATAGTACAATAGCAACAATATAGGGGAAGATTTATCACAGCCTGTGCAGGGGAGCAGTTACCCATGGCAACCAATCAGATTGCTTTTATCATTTTAAAAAGAGGCCTTATCGAAAATGAAACCTAGAATCTGACTGGTTGCTATGGGCAACTGCTTTCCTGTTCCTCTGCACAAGTTTTGATAAATCACCCCCTCATACTTCCTTTATTTACTGTTTATAGCTCCAACCTATGCTGCAGTGCTGTACAGAGATTGTAGCCTGTCATGCTGTCCTTACTGCTGCAGTTTCTTCTGGGCTCAGATTTTAGTTACATGTTAGGGGTGTGGCTAAACAAATGTGGCTGTATAACCCCACCCACCTGATGACTCACTGTTCCCTCACAGGCAGGAACAGGAAACAGAAAGGGAACAGAATTTCACAGGAAGTAAAGAAAACACAGGCATAGTGGTCATGTGACAGAGCCTGAGAACACAGTAAGTGCTCTAAATAAAAAATAGAAGTGTATGTAGAATATGCAACACCCACAGAGGTCAATGCAAAAGTAGTTTATTAAAAAATACCGGACAGCCCTTTAAGGTTTAACTGAATATACCATGTATTTTAAACATTATCACTCTGTGTATTTTATAAGCAGACTTCATCTGGGGCTGTAGTGTAAGGGACATGATTGCATGTAACAGGAATTCCATCCCATGACATCATAGAGGTAAATGGCCATCTGACACATACCTCATATCATACTTGCATAAGACCATATAGATATCTTAACTGGTCCATATATCATGAATCAGGAGACATCTCAATTTAAAGCCTATTCCCAGGCCTTAGTGAACACTGCAAACTGCCTTCTTCAAAAACCCCATAGTCATAAAGCTCAATGCCTGCACGTTCACTAATTCCCCATAAGGATGCCTTCACACATACCATATCACTGCGAGTTTCTCGCACATAAATCCACAGTGAAACTGATTGCTATAAAGTCAATGTATGTGTATTCTCGCTGCGTGTTTGGTGCGATTTTGGTGTGTGTTTGGTGCCATTTTTACATGTGAGTTTTAATTTTTAAAGTAAAGTTTAACACCACATAAAACATATTTGTGCGAGTTTCATGCAAGTTTCACACGAGTTTTGTGCCATAAATACGCAGCGATACGGTATGTGTGAAGACACCCTTAAATAATACAACCTAACTGCTGTAGCTCATGGAGGTTTTCTCCCATATTCCAGATTCCTTTTATATTCCATCTGTGGTGTCATGGGTGTCATGCTCTACACATACTGTTAAGAACCGAAAAAGAAAAAAGCTAGAGCAAATAAAGAACTAGTGCACACTAACAAGTATAAAAATAAAATAGTTTTATTAAATCGGCTAATTCACATAAAACAATACATGCTGCAACATTCTGGAAATAAAGGACTTGCCTCACTGTTAGAGAGTGGGGTATATTCCTAATGTGATTCGGAGCCACAAGGGGTAAAGTGGTAAACAATATGTATCATGTGGCATGAAATAGTAAAATTGTCAAAAAATCATAACAATACAGCCTTATACCCCAGGGACTGGTGACAATGTGAGAGGAGAGACACCCCACATGTTGCACTGCTTTGCAGCTTCATCAGGAGGTGTTAAAGTAACATCCCCCTACATAGTACATGGCCCCCACTGTGTGGTCTCCCTAAAGTAGATAGCCCCCCTGTATTGTCCTCCTATAATATATGGCCACCTGTGAAGGTGCCCCTATAGTAGATGCCCCCCCTGTGCAGGTCCCTCTATAGTTTTTGCCCCCTGTGTAATCCACCTATGATAGATGGCCCCCTGTGTAGCCCCCCCTTTAGTAGATGGCCCCCTGTGCAGGTCCCTCTATAGTTTATGCCACCCTGTGTAATCCTCCTATAGCAGATGTCCCCCTGTGTGGGCCCCCCTTTAGTAAATGGACCCCTGTGTAATGCTCCTATAGTGTGTGGTCCCCTTAATGTAGATTGCCCCTGTGCAAGTCCCCTGTAGTAGATGTCCCCCTGTAGTTCCCCTATTGTAGATGGCCCCCTGTGTAGCTCCCCAAAATTATGTAAGTAAATGATGGGGGGGGGGGGGGGACAACAACTCATGGCATCCAAACAGCCTGCATTATAATCTGATAGAAGATAGAGGCTATTGTTATTAATTGATGAATTATGCAGCAGTGGTGAGTAGTAATAATAAAAATAAAAATAATAATAATAATTATTAATAATAATTAATTGTAATAATAATATTAATAATAGTAATAGTAATAATTAATGTTGTTTTAAGATTTTATACACTGTTTGCTACATGGATTATTGCACAAATTATTGGAATCGTTTGGAATGTGTCCACTATGTGTTTTTATGGAACCCTAGTTGTATAGTTGTGCTCTCTTATAAAATATACACCAACTGTTCAATAATTGAGATGAATCACATTTGATTTATAGAGGTTGCACTGCTCACTGTTTGTAAATACTTGAGAGGGAGCAGAACTGTTGCACTGAATTGGCTTTTGTTTTGATGGAACCTGTTGAAATTTTCACTACGTGTTGGGGTGCTGCAAAATTCTTCATTGGATACCTACAAGGAGATAGGTATTGAGTCTCAGGAGGCTTGTTGACTTCAGTCCAGTGTACAATTATGGCTCTCAACACCAACGTCTTTGTGTAGTGATGGTAATAGGATGGAAGGAGGGAGGGGAAATTAACCTTTGCCCTGGGTGCAATAAAAAATAGCTTCTTCGATGCCCAGATGGATAAATCTGGGCTAGTTTGTTAAATGTCAAAATTTAAAGTACACAAATTTATAACTGTATCTAGTGAAGATGATGCATCTTCAGAAATGTATTATTTATCCCCATGTTTGAAGGGGTACTCCAGTGAATTTCTTTTTTCTTTCAAATCAACTGGTGTCAGAAAATTATATTGATTTGTAACTTCTATTAAAAATCCTCCTTACTTATCAGCTGCTGTACGTCCGACAGGAGCTGGTGTATGCTTTCAAGTCTGACACAGTGCTCTCTGCTGCCCCCTCTGTCTGTGACAGGAATTGTCCAAATCAGTAGCAAATCCCCAAAGAAATCTATTCCTGCTTTGGACAGTTCCTGTCATGGACAGAGGTGGCAGCAGAGAGCATTGTGTCAGACTAGAAAAAAATACACCACTTTCTGCAGGCCATACAGCAGTTGATACATAGTGGAAAACTTCGGATTTAAATCTTACAAATTACAAATCTATATAACTTTCTAACACCAGTTGAATTAAAAAAAACCTTAACATTTTTTTTTTTTAAAAACTGCGCCTTTTAAAAGGGGGCTAGTTTCAGTGTAATCATCCCCTCACACATTTGTGTTCCAGGAGAGAGAATGACAGCCCTGATCAGGCTGCTGCCGGTTATTAGCGCACTAAAACGCCACAGTCGCCATGTGTGGCGATTAAGGGAGTCAATGACAGGAAAAGTACGACGATTGGGACTCCAGCAGCAAGACCGAGGGGGTCCTGATCACTTTCCTATATACATGGGGGTAATGTACTTACCTCTGTCCTGTGGGATCGTCAATCTGCTCTTAAAGTCTGCCTCAGGCAGACTGTATGGTAAGATCACTGATAATACTGATCAGCGCTATGCATAATGATTGCATGTAATAGTCCCTTAGTGGGGACTTAAAGGCTGACTCAGTCCCCACCCATAATCTAAGCTTGTTTGTAATAGGTTTCTAATACACAAAATGGTCTGTTTGTCTACATCCTGACTGCTGGAAACCCTCACTACCTGGTCCACTCTGTTTCCACTCCTCTGTCCTCCCTGGCAGTTGTCTCTAAGATGCCATTCAGGCTGGGAGATGTAGTTTCCCAAGTGAATGTCATGTTATAGAACTTGGATCATTTATAAAAGTTAGAATCTGGGGCCAGGAGCAGCGTAGACAAGTGGGAAAGATGTCAAACAATCAGTGGGGGATCGATGGGTGCACCTATGCACCTGCTTTTTGTGATATTTATTTTTTTATGGCTTTGCTGGAGTTCCCCCTTTAAGAGGAAATTTAAGTTACCGCCTTTCACATTTTACAAATATATATATATGAGCGAGCGAATTTACAGTAATAACGAAGCAAAGCACTTCATTATCTCTGCAATCCGCTTATCAGTCGGCTGCCTTTTAACTGACTGCAGCTCTGTACCACTCCTCCCAGGGTGCATTTTAGCATTTTTTAGGGCATACTTACTATGCTTTTTAGCAGTTTTTAGGGCTACTTTACCTACAGAGAACGTAAGGTAGTCTGCAACACATCCCCTGCCTAAGGGTATGTTCCCACTGTGGATTATGCACAGAGAGGGAGATTGATGAAAGGGTGTAAATATACACATTGAAGTTCCGCACGTCCCATAGACTCAATGATATTTGGCGGCAAATTCCGGTGTCTACCCAAAGAATTGACATGAAGCTACCCCTTTAATGAATGCAAACATTCTCATGTTCTTACATTTATTTTACTAGAGAACACCTCTCCAACGGCTTTAGAGGAGGCCTCTTGTACCATTGAAGAAGTTAAGACTACACCAAACTTTACTACTCATGCGCACTGAAGTGAGGTGTACTTTACAAATTGTACACAGGGGACCCCATTATTATGATTGTGGGGGTACCAAAGGTCAGACCAATTCTAAATTCCTTACTTATCCTGTGGATTAGTGGTGTGTGGGGGACCACTCAGTGCAGTATACTGGTTATAAAATTGTCCATTACAAATCTGGATCCGTATAAACAGCTGAAAAGAGATTTTAATTTTAGGCAAAAATTTCCCTGGCCCTAGGTCCAGACAACTAATCCAGCAGTGAAAAAAGTTAATCACGGAATCCCTGCCCATTTATGTAGATAAATGGGGGTGCCTGTAGTATCATGTTTAAGAGTTGTTTCCAAGTAAAATAGACTGAATAGCTGGGTGACAAGTTTCTCTTAATTCACTGTGTAGCAGTGGCAACCTGTTACTGCAGCTCAGCTCCTATTGACTTGAACGGGAGGTGAACTGCAGTTATAGGACGCCACTGCTACACGGTGAATGAAGACAAACTGCTTTGGAACCTTGCTGAAGAGCTGATCGGTGGGAGTGTCTGGTGTCGGCACTGATGCAGTGACTGATGAGCCATTTTGTTAATAGCTAGTCAGTCCATTTTGCATAGAAAACCCCTTTAATCTATGGCTTAAAAGGGTTATCCAGCGCTACAAAAACATGGCCACTTTTTTTTCCCCCTACTCTTGTCTCCAGTTCAGGTGTGGTTTGCAATAAGGCTCCATTTACTTCAATGGAACTGAGTTACAAAACCCCACCCAAACTGGAGACAAGAGTGGGGCAAAAGTGGCCATGTTGCTGTAGCGCTGGATAACCACTTTAAAGGGGTATTCCCATCCCAACTGAATTGCTCTGAGACTTGCACCTTTCTTGAGATCAAGGGCCCCCCTCCAGCCTGCTTGCTCCAGAAATATTGTAGCTTGTAGTACTTTGCTATTTTTGCAGCTATCTTTAAAGTCAACAGTAAATTTTTTTTGTAAAGATCAGGATTAATGATTCATTCCTAATCGATTTGGTCACCACTACTGTTAACAATACATAGATAAACAAGATAAATTATCAAAGATTTGAAGGAAACACCATGAACAATTTTTTTTTTTCCTGTAACCGAAAGCTCCAGTTTCTATTCTGCAGCTTCCTCTTGTAAGGAAAAGATATTGCAGTAGTAGACATTAGCATTAGCTATCAAGCTACAGTATGCTATACCGGCAGAAATCCTGCTGTTTCCACTTATCTTATTCTTCACCAAGTGTCATCCTGCAGTTTCCATTACAGTATGCAATCAGTTCATCTCTCCATCATTCCAGACTTCAACTGATTTCTTTCCTCTCTATAGTCTGTGCTCTGTGGACAGTGCAACAGTCTTCAAATATATATATTCTTATATGATTTCCTTCTTTCATCTATTGTTTTAGTTCTCTGTTTGTCAACAGAGAGTTCTGTATGGTATTATATGTATGCTGATGTACCTATCTATCTATCTATCTATCTATCTATCTATCTATCTATCTATCTGTCTATTATCTATCTATCCATCTATCTATCTAAAATCTTAGCAGCAGTCAGAAACCAAAATTGTAGATGTGGGTGCCAGCTCTTTACACCCGTTCCTGTGGTGAAACTAAATATGCATAAAAAATTGCCCCATAACTCCGGACTTAAAGTGTCACTGTCGTGTTTTTTTTTTTCTTCCTTTCAGAAATCAATAGTACAGCTCCTATCTGTGTTGGGACCACAATTTGTCATGAAAAACACTAAGCATTTGTGGCACGGAGTTGCCCATGAAAGTTAATGTATTCATGAAAAACATGGATAGTTTATTGCTAAAAACCTTAAAATTACATAGAACAGCTAGTTTGTATAGTATTTCAGGACAATTAGTATAAAAATTATACATGGGATAAATCCTTTAACACCGCTAGAAATGCTTGCTCTGCTTATTCATGTTGGGTTCTATATTTGAGCAGACGCTCATAACTAGTGCACCAGAATATCAGTTAATGGGGATTTCCATTGTTTATAGGTGTAATGATCAGGTTAGTAGGTTTGTGCTATTCTGACAAAATCTATGTATGAGGAAATGCAGCAAACAGCAAGCTATGTATGTGGAAGATAACAATGAGAATGAATATAAAACATACTAAGGACACTATATTGTATGGGTCCAAAGTGCAGTTTCCAAGATCCAAATGGAGCCATCCAACCAGTGCCATGATTAATAACTCTGTATGCTGTATCTGTTAAAGCCACCAAACGTTAAACAATATGATTGTTTGCTAGTCTTTATATTTTCATGTCTTGCCTCTGCTAGTTTTCATTATGTTACTTAAAGGAGATGTCTGACCATTTAATAAATGTTTATAGCTTAGTGAGCTAAAGCAATCAATGCTTGCTGTAAAGAGGCTGCCATGCTGTGCTATAGTGGTGGGCAGCCTCCTCCCCAGGTACCGTATATAGTAATCTACAGTACATGAGGGGAATGGGACCCTGCTCTGCATATGTACAGTATGTGCTGCAAAACTTGATCAGAGCAGGCAATTGGGATTGGCAGAGCTTAGACAGCCCTGCAGTTCCTGACACAAACATCAGTGGCAGCAAAGGGACCATGTTGCCTCTTAGGGTGCGTTCAGACTATGGAATTTGCATAGAGAACATCCCGCAGATTCCAACAATCACTCCTCCTTGACTCTCCGCCTGTGCCCTAGACTCCATTTTGTGCTCGGGCAGATTCCCCTGTCCGCCCAAACAACTGACATGTCTTCGGGCTGATAGCAGAATCCGCCCGAATAGAATTGACTCTATGGCACAAGCATAGAGTCAAGAGGCAGAATCCATGGGATGTTATCCACATGGATTCTGTAGTGTTAATGCACCCGTACAGTTATTTCCAACATGGCTGTCCACCACCTTAAATCCAAGTAAACAACACCACCAGCATTTATTCTATATAAGACATATCAACTTTTGATTGAATCTCTGCTCTAGATCATACTGTTATTGACAGCCTGACCCTAGATATTACAGCATTATCTAAAAAAAAATTTATTTGTATAACTTTTGTGTCTGCTCTATAAGGCTTAGGTCGGTGTTCTAGCAAAAAGATAAGATAAGAATCACAGTCCACAATCTTAATTTAACCCCTTCACGTCAGCAAAATGTTTCTATACGTTCCTGCTGCCGATGCCCTGTGCAGCAGGAACATATATAAACGTTCCTGTTTTCAATGGCTTTAGATGTGTGAAGGACCACTGCAGTGTGAGCGATCCCGCACACATCAGTGTGTCCGGGGCCAGAGATAATGACAGGCAGCTGCAATCCCGCACTGTTAAAGGCAGGCCGCCATGATTGCGGAGACGCCAACAATTAACTCATTCAGTGCTAAGCTCCTGTCACTGTCCAATCGAGCTGCCACCATGTGACTGCGTGGGCCCCGATTGTTGCCAGAGGTCTTTTACCTTCCTCCCATCAGTCAGCTCGGCAATCATTACACAGAGTCTGCCACAAACAGATAACACTGATCAATGCTATGTAATGGTATAGTATTGATCAGTGTCAGTAATATAATGCATAACTGTAATAGTCCCCTAGGGGGACTTAAAAAGTGTATAATAAATTTTTTTTAAAAGACATGGCATAGCCCTCCCCCAATAAGTCTAAATCACCTCTCTTTCCCATTTGAAAAATAAAACATATAAAAATAATAATATCAATAATCGTTTTATATATGCCAGTTTACGTAATTGACAGATCTATTAAAATAAAACAAAATTGTGAACGGAGTAAACAAAAAAGCATTTTAAAAAATGCCAGGATCGCTGATTTTTTATTTCATTTTATATTTAAAGAAATTAATGAAAGTGATCAGTGCGTCCCATCTTCAAAAATATACTAATAAAATCTCAAGATTATGACTCAAAAAAAAAAAAAAAAATGATGCCCCATACAGCTCCATAGGTGAAAAAATAAAAGCATTATAAGAGTCACAATAGGGTCATTGTAATCATACACATTTGCAAAAATAAAGTTTTACTGTTAAAAAAAGGTATAAAATTTGAAAATCTATATATGCATATTGCTGTGCTCAGTCTTCAAGACCAAGCCTATTTGCACCTAAAAAACCAGGCTCATTTTTCAAAATCTGACCTGTCTCACTTTATGCTCTTATAGCTCAGTGATGCTTTAACGTATGCTAGCGATTCTGAGATTGTTTTTTCGTCACATATGGCACTTTATATTAGTGGCAAAATTTGGTCACTACTTTGTGTGTTTTTTGTGAAAAACATCAAAATATCATGAAAAATTGAAAAAATTAGCATTTTATGAACTTTGAAATTCTCTGCTTCTAAAAAAGAAAGTCGTATCACATAAATTAGTTACTAAGTCACATTATTGATATGTCCTCTTTATTCTGGCTTCATTTCATAAACATATTTTACTTTTTTAGGGTGTTACGGGGCTTAGAAATTTATCAGCAAATTACCACATTTTCGTAAAAGTTTCCAAAACTGATTTTTTTAGGGACCAGTTCTTTTCTTAAGTTGATTTAGGAGGCTTGTATACTGGAAACCCCCATAAGTGACCCCATTTTGGAAACTAGACACCTTAAAGAATTAATCTAGGGGTATAATGAGCATTTTAACCCTACAGGGGCTGGAGGAAAGTATTCACCATTAGGCCATAAAAAAAAGAAAAATTACAATTTTCCAATAATATATACGTTTAGATTAAAGTTTCTCATTTTCAAAAGGAACATGAGAGAAAACGCACCCCAAAATTTGTAACGCAGGTTCTCTTGAGTACTACGGTACCCCATATGTGGGCGTAAACCACTGTATGGGCACACAGCGGGGCTCAGAAGGAAGGGAGCGCCATCTAGCTTTTCCATTGCAGATTTTGCTGAAGAAGTTTCCGACCGCCAGGTGCATTTGCAGTGCCCCTGTAGTGTCAGCAGAGAGAAAACCCCCCATAAGTCACCCCATTTTGGAAAGTACACCCCTCAAAGAATTCATCTTGGGGTAGGATGAGCATTTTGACCCCACAGGTGTTAGAGGAAAGTATTCAAAATTAAACAGTAAAAATGAAAAACTCGAATTTTTCCAATAATATGTTCCTTTAGTTTAAAATTTCTCAATTTCACGAGGAACAAGAGAAAAAAAGTACCCCAAAATTTGTAACACAAGTTCTCCTGAGTAAAAAGGTACCTCATATGTCGGTATAAACCACTGTATGGGCACACAGCCGGGCTCAGAAGGGAAGGAGCGCCAATTAGCTTTTTCAATGCAGATTTTGCTGCAGAAGTTTCTGAGTGCCAGGTGCGTTTGCAGAGCCCCTGTAGTGCCAGCGGAGTAAAATCTCGCCATAAGTCACCCCATTTTGGAAAGTGCACCCCTCAAAGAATTCATTTTGGTGTGTGGTGAGCATTTTGACCCCACCGGTATAAGAGGAAAGTATTCAAAAGTAGACAGTAAAAATGAAAAACTCGAATTTTCCCATTATTTGTTCCTTTAGTTTGAAATTTCTCAATTTCACAAGGAACAGGAGAGAAAATTCACCCCAAAATCTGTAACGCAGGTTCTCCTGAGTAGAACGGTACCTCATATGTTGGTATAAACCACTGTATGGGCACACAGCCGGGCTCAGAAGGGAAGGAGCGCCAATTAGCATTTTCCGTGCAGATTTTTCTGAAGAAGTTTCTGAGCGCCAGGTGCATTTGCAGCGCCCCTGTAATGTCTACAGAATAGACCCCCCCCAAAAGTCACCCCATTTTGGAAAGTACACCCCTCAAAGAATTCATCTTGGGGTAGGATGAGCATTTTGGCCCCACAGGTATTAGAGGAAAGTATTCAAAATTGGCCAGTAAAAATGAAAAACTTGAATTTTTCCAATAATATGTTGGTTTAGTTTGAAATTTCTAAATTTCACAAGGAACATGAGAGAAAACGTACCCCAAAATCTGTAACGCAGGTTCTCCTGAGTACAACGGTACCCCATATGTGGGCATAAACCACTGTATGGGCACACAGCAGGGCTCAGAACGGAAGGAGTGCCAATTTGCTGGAGCAAAACAGTAGCTAGTAATAGTTATTAGAATAGCGCAGTTACTAAAATAAAATAAAAAAATATAGATTACAGGTAATGTGGGGTGGTTCCGGGTAATTTGGAGGTGGTTCCGGGCAGTCTGGGGTGGTTACGGGCAGTCTGAGGTGGTTACGGGTAATCTGGGGTGGTTACGGGTAATCTGGGGTGGTTACGGGTAATCTGGGGTGGATACCGTCAACATGGGGAGGTCACGGGCAACCTGCTGTGGTTACGGCAACCTGGGGTGGTTACAGGCAACCTGGGGTGGTTACAGGCAACCTGGGGTGAATACGGACAACCTGCTGTGGTTACGGACAACCTGCTGTGGTTACAGACAATCTAGGGTGGTTACAGGCAACCTGCTGTGGTTACGGGCAACGTGGGGTGGTTACAGACAGTCTGGGGTGGTTACAGACAATCTGGGGTGGTTACAGACAATCTGGGGTGGTTACAGACAATCTGGGGTGGATACCGTCAACATGGGGAGGTCACGGGCAACCTGCTGTGGTTACGGCAACCTGGGGTGGTTACAGGCAACCTGGGGTGGTTACAGGCAACCTGGGGTGAATACGGACAACCTGCTGTGGTTACGGACAACCTGCTGTGGTTACAGACAATCTAGGGTGGTTACAGGCAACCTGCTGTGGTTACGGGCAACGTGGGGTGGTTACAGACAGTCTGGGGTGGTTACAGACAATCTGGGGTGGTTACAGACAATCTGGGGTGGTTACAGACAATCTGGGGTGGTTACAGGCAACCTGCTGTGGTTACGGATAATCTGAAGTGCTAATAGGTAATCTGAGGTGGGTACCTGTAATCTGGCGTAGTTGCGGGCAATCTGGAGGGGGTCACTGGCAATTTGGGGTGGTTAGAGGCAAGGTGCGGTGGTCAGAGGCAAGGTGCGGTGGTCAGAGGCAAGGTGCGGTGGTCAGAGGTGACGTGCGGTGGTCAGTGGCGACGTGCGGTGGTCAGTGGCGACGTGTGGTGGTCAGTGGCGACGTGCGGTGGTCAGAGGCGACGTGCGGTGGTCAAAGGCGACGTGCGGTGGTCAGAGGCGACGTGCGGTGGTCAGAGGCGATGTGCGGTGGTCAGATGCGACGTGCGGTGGTCAGACGCGACCTGCGGTGGTTGCGTGCAATCTGGGGGGTTACATGTAATCTGGCATGATTACGGGCAACCTGGGGTGGTTATGCGCAACCTGCGGTGGTTACGGGCAACCTGGAGGGGTTACAGACAATCTAGAATTGTTACGGATAGACTGAAGTGCTTATAGGTAATCTGGGGTGGGTACATGTAATTTGGGGTGGTTACAGGCAATCTGGGGTGATTACGGACAATCTGGAGGGGGTCACTGGCAACGTGCTGTGGTTACGGGCAGTGTGCGGTGGTTACGGGCAACGTGCGGTGGTTACGGGCAACGTGCGGTGGTTACGGTCAACGTGCGGTGGTTGCGGTCAACGTGCGGTTGTTACGGGTAATCTGGGGGGTTACGTGCAATCTGACGTGATTACGGACAACCTGGGGTGGTTACGGGCTAGCTGCGGTAGTTACTGGTAATCTGGGGGGGTTAGGGGTAATTTGGGAGTAAACTGCAATTATTACTATAATAGAAAGTGTGTGTTTTATTTTTTTGTATGTTTGTCACTTTTTGTACTTTTCACATTCTTTTTCACTGTATTACTATGATTACTGTGATATTTTCTATCACAGTAATCATAGTTTAGTGACAGAGATCAAATTGGTCTCTGTCACTTTAAATTTTCAGAGCTGGCTGGTTGTGGAGCGCATGAGCACTTCATAACCAGCCAGAACACCGAGGAGGAAGGAGCTCCAGGATCAGGTGAGTATATGGGGTAGGGGAGGGTGACTCGGGGACGGGGGTGACTGGGGGGGTGGGGGGCGACTGGGGGGGTGGGGGGTACATCACTTTTTATCCCCTGTCACCAATCATTCATGGTGACAGGGGATAAAATGTTCCGGCGGCACATGGCACAAGCGATCAGCGGTATATAGTATACACCGCTGATCGCTTGTACCGGGACCCCACAGGGGGGGTCCCCGATGACTGCCCCATGCTCTCCGCTACCTCCGGTGGCGGAGAGCATGGGGTTTTCATTCATTTTTACAAAGAGATCACTGTGAACAGACATTAGTCTGTTCACAGTGATCGCGGCGGCCATCTTGGATCTGATGGCCGCCGCGGGGAGGGGGGTTAGATACCGGGGCACTAGGGGGGCTGGTCTGGGGTCTGATTTTAACTATTTCATCTCCCCCCACCGTGGATTCACGGTGGGGGGAGATGAAATATAACGGCGGCACCGGCCCATTAGTGACCGCCGTTTCGGCGGTCACTAAGGGGTTAATGGGGGTCAGCTGCGGGATCGCAGCTGATTCTCATTATCTCCGGTGCCTCACTCAGATGAGAGCGGGATCGCTGTCCCTGCAGCGATCCCGTTCTCATCACAAACCCCCGTCAAAGCAGGAACGTATATGTACATTCCTACTGCACGGGGCATGTGCAATAGGAACGTATATATACAGATGGCAGCTCTTAGAAAACGAAGAAAAAAAATGAAAATGCAAAATTGAAAATTGTCACGGTCATTAAGGTCATTTTAGGCTCTGTTCTTAAATGGAATGTAAAATATGACATGGAGAGAAAGGAGCTGCTGCACATCACACCTATGGCGGACACTAATTCCACTTGGCTATATTTAAAAACCAATGCCAGGATGTTGGTATATAATTTGATCAAACCATATTGGCCCATGTACCACGTGCCGGAAATGTGTCCCCAGAAAGAGGATTATTGTTCAAATTTTATATTAAACATTTTAAAGAATTTTTGGCGACTTTTTTTCCCTAATTTTTCATTTTCTATCTATTTTAAAATAATCTTAAAATCTTGCCATTTTCATTCTCATCACTGAAGCTAAAAACAGGCTGAGACTTCCTGATGTGTTCATAGTGATAAGAGGAGGCTGCTGTAAAGTGATCTGTACAGCATTGCAGCAAGATGTGACACCTGTAGGTAGAGGAGACAATAGCATCTCCCTGTGGAATGACTTCCTTATCTCAAGTGGTCAGACTCAGTTTATTGACATCTATGTCCATGAGTCTTGGTGTAAAGCATGTCACAACATTTTGTTAAAACAGCTCAGGCAAGATGGCAGCCACCATAACAATGTACAAAAAGTTAATTAAAAACAAACAAACAAACATTACAGTAACAAAGACTCCAACCTCATATAAAAACTCTTAACCTGTTCAGGACCAAGGACGTAACTGTATGTCCTTTTTTGCGGTGCATTGCCGCTCAAGGACGTACAGTTACAGGTACAGGAGCTGCGCCCATGTCATCCCGCAGTGGGTCCCGGCTCTCAGTGATAGCCGGGCATCCGCCGCATCTGCAGTGACCTGCACCGGGTCGAATCGCGGCAGTTAACCCTATAGGCCTATAGGCCGATCGCAGCATCTAGAGTGTGGAATAGAGGGAGAATCTTCCCTCTATTCCCATTGGGGCCTTACAGAAGCGATCTCAACCGATGGTTGCTGTGGCACCAGGAGGCTTCCCTGAAGCCTCCTGTGTCATAGCTATGGTGGCCTAAGGCTGAGCCTATTCAGCTTTTCCTGTTCTTCAGGCACATTACAATGCAATGCAGAGCTGCATTGCAATGTAATGTGCCTGCAAGCATGCAATCAGATAGTAATGTTCCCATGGTATGACAGTAAAAAAAAAAATACAACAATAAATAAAACATACACACAAAAAAATAAATAAATAAAGTGCAAAACACATAAAATTCCCATAGCCCCCCAATGCAATAATAAATGTAAAAAAAATAAAAAATAAAAAAGTACACATATTCAGTATTGCCGCATGCGTAATGATGCTGGCAATAAAATTATCACACAACTAAACCCGAAAGGTGACCACAGAAAAAAAAAAATCTGAAAATCATTAATTTTGTCATTTTATCATGAAATGTGGGCATTTTTCACACCAAAATTGTACGGATATTAGCCAAATTTTACCACTAACCTAAAGTACAATGTCACAAGAAAAAAATCTCAGAATTGCTGGGATAAATTATTATATCACGGAGGTATAACGACATAGGGTGAGACTGGTCAGATTTAAAAAATGGGCTCTGGTCCTCAAGGCACTATCTGGATCGGTCCTGAAGGGGTTAAACATACAAAATTATGAACACATTTTTGTAACAAAATGGTTCTGGAAAACGTAGTTTGATAGCAAGATCTTCTCTATGCAGACATCTGTAGCATGATTTAACATTCACATGCATTGTACTCGACAGCTGTAATATTTTGTATGCCTTCAGATTTCTTCTTGAAAAATGCTTGGTATACAAGAAAAGCTAGAAGTAAATGATTTGATGATAAATTTATTATTATCACCATTGGTTTTCATCAATGCAAACATGTTTTCACAACCAACACTGTAGTCAGAGTGATGATTGTATTTGTGACATTATTTACTATATATTCAAGGTTATCACATAATACATTCAATGGCAAAATATAGTCAGTATAGAACATTACAAGGACACTGCTCTAAAGTACATTTGTATAGGAAACAATGAAAAAAGGATCAACATCATAATTCTTGCTTTACCTTTTCTAATATCTTTGGTTTTGGTTTAGTCAATAAAATGAAAAAATCAAGCTCCAGAAATGAACTAGGATGCAAATATTGTTTATGATAAGAAATATCATAAACATTTGAACATAAAATAAGTGTAGTCTATTACTAGTGATGAGCGAATAGTATTCGAGCGAATAGTATTCAATCAAATAGCTATTCGATCGAATAGTACGTTATTTACGCTTTTCAATTGTGTTTGAATATTCGATCGATAAAGCAGTGAAAAATCGAGTCGCTCTCCCACATCCCCTGGTGCTTTTTTCCAGCAAATAAACATGTAGGGGGGAGGGACAGGCACTAGGAATAGACAGGACTTAAAAAAAACCCCTCTAACTGTGATTGGTTGATTGGTTTGCTAAACTACGTAACCTCCTGAATATGAGAATAATGGATTTTACATTCATGTCACTTGCTGGTTGGAGATAGAGACGGACAGACTGTATACCAGTGAGAGAGCTTTTAGGTGAAGTTAGGTAGGAAGGGACCCCCAAAAGCCCTTGTTAAGGTTAAAGTATAAAAACCATATATTAAGAAGCTGTTGTGAGACAGGCAGTGTGTTCAGACATTTACTGATACTGTATACTGTGATTGCGGGATAATACCTGTTATCTTGCTACTACTGATTTGCGCAGTCTGCATCCTGTAAAGAAGTTGAACAGCTCTTTCATTTTATTATTGTAAAGAACTATTATATATCCGGTATACGGCTGTATACTGTGATTGCGGGATAATACCTGTTATCTTGCTACTACTGATTTGTATTTATCGTTAATTTTCGTTATTACTAGAGATGAGCGAGTAGTGAAATATTCGACATTCGAGAATTCGAATCTAATAGGCACCGAGATTCGACTATTCAACCCAAGTCCTCAATTAACCCTCCCTAAACGATGCAAACACCTCCGGAATGACACTGGGACATTAGGGGGAGCATGCCTGGGTGCACCCAACACCCCAAAATCACAGTATAATGCCACTCTCTGCAGTTGCAAAGGAAAAATATTTGCGAACGCTTTACGGCAATGTTCACACATTTTGTTCGTATTTCTTGCGCAGCGTTACATACATGATTCCAATGTGCGTCTGTAGAGCATCATGTTATTTGTGCGTATCACGCATCATGCTGTACGAGCGTTCCTGGAACAGTATGTATGATGTGCCTTTTTCTGGGCAACTGGCACAATAGGTATCACGTGCCTTTTACTGGGCAACTGGCACAATAGGTATCACTTGCCTTTTACTGGGCAACTGGCACAATAGGTATCACTTGTCTTTTATTGGGAAACTGGCACAAAAGGTATCACGTGCCTTTTACTGGGCAACTGGCACAATAGGTACCATGTGCCTTTTACTGGGCAACTGGCACAATATGTATAACGTTTACGTGCCCTTAGTGGCCTAAACGAGAGACACTATAAGTCACTTGTAAACACAGGGTACTGGAATAAATACAGCTGCTGCTCTTATATCATCTATGTCTTAGCAATGAGAAGTGCTTTGGATTCAGATATGACTTTTTCGCTGGATCTAAGCCCTGAAAACGCTACTAAAACTCTCCTTGCTGCAAGATCTTTCCCTGGCTAGGTTGAAAGCTCATCTGCCGTCAAGAGGCGGGAGCCAAGTATTTAACATTTGAGGTCATGTGGTTCAGCCGTCCAATGAGGGTAGATGTCGCTTTCGCGTTGCGTGCGCACTCACAGGGTCCCTCACGGCCTCCCTGCATAATGATTGGATTAAAAAAAAGGCACCAAGTGCGATGGGAGGGCTTTCAAATGTTTCCCACGTATTTGTCACCCTACTCGAACTGGAGGTGATAAGGAAAGTTTAGGAGGCACAGATGGTTAGGAATCTGGCAGGATTAGTAGGTGTGCGTCTTCATGCCATTAGGCTAGGCCATGTCCCACTCAAACTATTTCTTGTATGATTCATTTATACAAACATATAAATGGTCACCTCACTGCACAAGAGGACACACTGTCAGGGTGGAATTAAAAAAAAAAGTCAACCTCCAAAAAGCCTTTTCTGTTGTAAGAAATGTGAAACTGTAAAAGTCTTTACAGGAACTGATAAAACCTGAAAATGCAACTATAAATAGAATAACAACAAAAAAGTATAGGCTACTAATACCAATCACTAGCCCTCTTCATACAATAACATAAATGCTTTTATGAAGGTATACAAATTGACACTTAAACTTTTCTACCACACTAAGTAAGTAGAGTAATGCAATGACCTCAAGCAAATATTTTCTAAGAAGTCCTTGAGGTTAGAGTGTGAAGAGGTGATAAAAGTAAAGAATACATTGCGTTTTAGGTGGTATCTGGAAATTCTGAAGAGGTGTAAGAAGGTTAGAAAGAGATTTACACTTTAAATTAGAGTTAATCTTAATGAAATATGAGTAATAGCACAAATTAAAAAATCTAATGTTCCAGAGACGTTAGAAATATGCATCACTAAACAGAACTAGTTTCGAGTTAGCTTCCATTTGCGTTTTATGCACCAAAACTTTGTTGATATGTTTACAGCCATATTTCATGGTTACGTACCTCCCATAAATTAACTATCCAGGATGGTGTAGCAAAACCAAAAGGCACTTGTATCTGCTACAGATTATTCGATTTACATATTTTCTCACCTTAGGAATGCTGTTTGTCATTCTTCTCGCATTTAATGTAATGTAGTTATAAAGCTGATGCTTGAACAGGAACAATCCTTTTAGATTAATCCATAACTTGCAAGGTTGAGCCAAGCAAACCTGGGAATTCATTCATCCTTGCATAATTCATCACATCACATTATGATTGTATTCATTTCAGGAGATTTTTTTCCAATTACAGAAGAAAGAAGAAAAGAATATAGAAATAGTAGGAAAATGCCAAGAGTATATTAGCTGACAGTGACGAGTAAGGTTTATTGTAATGGAGACTGCACAAAGCAATCAGCTGAATAGGTCCATGAAGGACACATTTCCCTCTATAATTTATCACTTCTCAAATACCAAAAGAAAATATAAAGATGGTATAACATCCCAAGGGCTTAACTTTTGATGTGGAGGTGGTCTGTGGTCATTGAATACTAATGGAAAAATAGGCAAAGACAAGAAAAGGAGATTTGTGTATAAAGATTTATAGACGATTGTAGCCGATACTGTAAATGTCATATAATGGATCCCTGGTTGATTCAAGTGAAATGTATATAATTATGTCTTCAATGCTATAAAAAGTGTCACTAGATAGTTTTCTTCCTTTTTTTCCCCTGTGATCCATTAAAAAAAAAAATGCTTCGAATATTCAACTCAAAATTCTAATTTAGAACTAAAATAGAGTGCTCTATACTTTGATATATGTAAAATTACACAACTATTTTAATAGAGGAAACTTACACGTTGTTAAGTCTCAGTACAAAGCTCAAGTATTTCTTGTTGCTTCTATAGCTCTAACACATCTAGTTCACTGTATAGATTGCTATCTTTCATAACAGTCTGTCCCCAGTGAGGCTCACAATCTAATTTCCCCTTTATCAGCAATACAGACACTAGGTCTCTTATTTTATCAAGCAAATAAACCTACCAGTATGCTTTTGGAGATTACTGGTTATTAACATTCTGTGATTACAGTAGTCTTGGCAATGATTCAAGCAGGCAGTATCTGTTATTTGGGATGAATCTGACCATTGAGGTATAAAATGGGGAGTGGAGGAGTATCAAGTATAATGAAAGCTATCAGTCTTTTAAAAACAGTCAATGGTGACCAGACAGCAGCTCTACTATACAGTATCTATGGAATGGTCATGTTAACTCCATGCATTTAAAGAGTCACTGTCGTTATAATTTTTTAATATCTAAATCAGCAGGGGATGTGATATAAAGCATGTTTGCTATTTACATTGTTTTTTTTATCATGATGTAAAACAAAGATTTACTTACATGTATCCAGGTCCAGTCTCCTGAAGGCAGCTTTTTAGTCTTGTGCTGGTTGAAAAAAAGAGACTAAACACAGGAAGTTCCAGTCATCTGCGCATTCACAGAGAGAAGGCAGTCATGTTGATGGACACATTGAGCTGTGATACTCTGCACTGGCCTGGACTTCCTGCCTTTGGTTTCTTTTCAGGAGCCTGGACCTGGATACATGTAAGTATAGCTTTGCTTTAAAACATAACTAACAAAAAACAAGTTATTGAAATTGCAAAAATGCTTTACTTGACATCACATCTAAATGTTGATTTAGATTTTGAAAGTTATAACGACAGTGACACTTTAGGGGAGGCATAGGACGACAATACATAAGGATAAACACTGACGGGAAAATTTTCATAAGTGTGCTACACATAAGAATCTAAAATCCAATGTAAGGTTTTTGTTTACTGAAAGCACACTTTTAGTACATTTTGTCATACAATTTGTAAAAGTGCATTTTGATTTTATTTAAATGGTGGCCATTTATATAACCTTATGTTATGTGGAGTCTCTGGGAGTGCCAAAGTAACTAACTAGCAGTCACACTGTTCCTGAAAGCCTATGATAAACATATAATATACCGTAGCGTGCGTAATTGTCCGATCTATTAAAATATAACAAGCTTCATTGTGAACGGTAAACGGCGTACACGAAAAGAGGGAAAAAAGTGCGCGGATTACCGATTTTATGTTACATTATATATTAATTTTTTTTTATAAAAAGTGATCAAAACGTCCGATCTTCACAAATATGGTATTAATAAAAATTAGAGATCATGGCGGGAAAAATGACACCCCATACAGCCCCGTAGGTGAAAAAATAAAACCGTTATAAGCGTCACAATAGGCCCATTTTATTTATAATTAATTGCCAAAAAAAAGGATTTCATTTAAAAAAATTTATAACATTAGAGAATCTGTGTAAACCTGCATATGGTTGTGTTCGGACTGACCTATAGAGTAATAGTATCATGTCGCTTTTACCATATAGTGCATTACGTAGACACAGGAACCCCCCAAATGTTACCATATTGCATTCTTTTTTGCGATTTCACCAATTTATATCTTCATAAATAATAACTTTGGGATTCCATCATACATGTTATGGTAAAATGAATGACGCCATTACAAAGTACAACTATTCCTGTAACAAATAAGCCCTTACATGGCCTTGTAGATAAAAAACTGAAAGTGCTAGAGCTCTTAGAAGGGGAGGAGGGAAAAACGGAAACACTAAGATCAAAATTTGCACGGTCCACTGGGTCATTTTGGGCCTGGTCCTCAAAGGGTTAATTTCATATAATACATTGGATTGACCTATTTATCTTTGAGGGACATTCACTTTAAGGTATTATCATTAGTTACTATACTATACATAAAAATAAAGCATAAGCATATGTTCAAAAAATATTGTTTCATCCATACAGCTGTTGTTCTGTTCAGACTCATGCAAGGATGGCATTCTGACTTAACAACAAACCTGTTTGGGGTGATTTCTCTCGCCTTCTGTATCCCTTGGATGCTGACCAACTATAGCTCATGTGAAGAAAACCCTTACTTAATAAAATAATGTTAGTATCTAACTAAACCACAGATTAGCAAGGGTCTCTTTAGTGCCATAAATTTTTAATTTATGCTCATACCATATGTCAGAGGTCTGCTTTTAATGTGAGCATCAACTATTAGTATATTGTAGTAGGGAAGACAATAAACAGTTACATGTATTCACCAACATTTAATATTTAAGTATAATGCTGCTGAAGTACTGTATAATTCCCTGCTTTGAATGTGCTCCAACAGATTTGTCCATTAGTTCCTTATTTTGTTGATCAAAGATGATACATTATATGGGGGATTTACATTTTTTTCCCTTTGAATTAAATGCAATAAATGTACATAGTATATACAAGGAACAGTAACAAATATCTAAACAGAGATGTTTCATTGTAAAAAGAATTAACATTATACTAAAATATTTGTATTAAAAGCCTTGTGTTTATTAAAAGTTATGCCCAAGGACGCACACTGTATCATAAGTCTGTCTACAACCAGTGGTTGCAGCGAGAGAGGGTGATAGAGGAGGACAGATCTAAGTTGTAACACATTATGTATATGCAAAGGAAAATCACTTACTTTATGCTTTCTGCGAGGAACCTATATGTTTTTCTGTGAATGTATTTAAAGGGTAGCTTAAAGGAGAAGTCTCACCAACTATGAAATCTTCAGGTAGGTGGGGGTGGGTGTGAAAATTACTAACAAGTTAACACATCTATCCCCCGAGCCTCGTAGTGTCGCCACTGGGTCCCATTCGCCACTGCCAGGGTCCTGCAGCTCTGCTAGCTGCAACGTCATGACCCTGGCTGAGTGCCCGCTCAGCTAATCAGTGACTGGGGCAGGACACCAGCCCAGTCACTGGTGGGACTTCTTAAAGTTGGGACTGGTGGGACTTCTCCTTTAAGTTGGGACTGGTGGGACTTCTCCTTTAAGGCTGGGTTCACACTATGTATATTTGAGGCTGTATTTGTGAGGCTGTATAGCAACCAAAACCAGGAGTGGATTGAAAACACAGAAAGGCTATGTTCACATAATGTTGTAATTGAGTGGATGGCCGTCATTTAATGGCAAATTTTTGCTGTTATTTTAAAACAACGGCTGTTATATTGAAATAATGGCAGTTATTTACCGTTATATGACGGCCATCCACTCAATTTCAACATTGTGTGAACAGAGCCTTTCTGTGTTTTCAATCCACTCCTGGTTTTGGTTGCTATGAGGACCTGACTTGAGGACCAAATACTGCCTGAAGTATACAGTGTGTGAACCCAGCCTAAAGGAGAAGTCCTGCGAAAATTTTTAGTAAAGTATTGAATTGCCCCCCAAAAGTTATACAAATCCCCAATATACACTTATTACGGGAAATGCACATAAAGTGCTTTTTTCCCTGCACTTACTACTGCATCAAGGCTTCACTTCCTGAATAAAATGGTGATGTCACGACCCGACTCCCAGAGCTGTGCGGGCTTTGACTGCTGGAGAGGATGATGGCAGGGGGACACTGAGGGAAACAGGGCACTGGAGGGACACTAAGCATCCCTCTGCCATCATCCTCTCCAGCAGTCACAGCCCGCACAGCTCTGGGAGTCGGGTTGTGACATCTCCATTTTATCCAGGACGTGAAGCCTTGATGCAATAGTAAGTCCAGGGAAAAAAAGAACTTTATGTGCATTTCCCGTAATAAAAGTATATTGATGATTTGTATAACTTTGGGGGGGGGGGGGGGCAATACAATACTTTAATAAAAAATTTTGCCGGATTTCTCCTTTAAGTTTTAAGAACTTTCCAATATGTCATAGTGACAGTTCAGAAGTTTTGAACGTTGAACACATATATAAACTCCTTTTGTGCCTTTACAGTGTATCTCGTGGGATTTTTCTCCTAATATGGCTAACATTGATAAAGTTATGTCCCAGGATAAAAATCTTGAATGTATGTTTTCAGCCCTTCTACAAACCCAAAAAGTTGAGGTGCAGCGTGAAATGTAAGTAGAAACACAATGGAATACTTTACAAATCTCATAGACCCATGTTCTACTTACAATAGAATATAGCATACATTTCAAATGTTAAAAGTGAGATATTTTTACTTTGTATATATTTCTTCCTAGAATTCCCAGCTGGAAAGGTCTATAAGTGTCCATACATCACAATTTTTAGATGTAGTTTTTACAGATTGGTAAACCTTCGTTCACCTTTCCATCTGAGAAATTATAATATGTTCTTTTTACATCCAATTTGCAATTTTTTCTAAAATTAGAACCATTCAGTTTTCAGTAGTGATGAGCGAACATGTTCATAAATGTTTGTATGTTTATACCAACCTGACGTTAAAAATTTGTTCGATGATTGTAATCATTTTCAAACATATTCGTACTTGCGAATGTACGCAACTGTGTAATTAATCCTTTACATATGATAATCTGTACACATGTGCTTAACTCTAGACCGAAGCGTATGCAATCTGTACGCAACTACGTACACTACTGCGTATGCAACTGGGTAATTTACGCTTTGCACCTGATAATCTGTTTGCATGTACGTGGACCAAAACATGCGCTTTTACCGCACAGACCATACAGACCGATCACAATATTTTATGTCCAAGTTCAGGATCCAAAACAAACATTGGGATGTTCGCTCATGACTAGTTTTTAGGCCTTTTGTTGCTCCTGTCCCATGCTTTTCGAGATGCCGTCACGTTTGACATGAGTAGATTTTTTATGACATGGTAGAATGTCTACCTTTTAATATCTAGTTTGCTTTCAGTGTTCTCTTGTGAATAAAATACAGGTCTATAAGATTTGCAAATCATTGTATTGTGTCGCAACTTTTTGGGAGAAGAAAGAATCATGTAAACCCTTGCTTGTAATGATCCAAGGACTCTTTTTCCTCACAAATTCGCTATAACATGCTTTTTGTATTTGTAAAATATTAAAACAATGCAGCTGATATTTCAGATTTTTAAGTAAGAACATGCATATTTTAGGACACGCCATTGATATTCATTCGCTTCACCTTCACAAATTCATGAGATTGCAGTAATGACAGAAAATCTTATAATGCTATCGATAGGACAATTTAATTTTCCTTAAAAACTATTCCACTTTAGTTTGATTTTTAATCATCCCATTTTCCACTTTAATCCGGCTGCTGAAATTTTATAGTATGAGTAAATGATGTACTTTAACTAAAAGAAGAAAAATGGTACTTATAAAGCTCTTTAATTATGTAAAATATATTTAATCACATTGAGCATCACTACTGCATTTCATCAGCAGTACAACTTTCTCTTTCCTAATATCATAAATAATACACCCCACTTTTTCGTGCTCGGTGGTGATATGATGTCAAACTAAAACCCACGGAAAATCCTTTCCTGAAGACCATAGAGGTTAATTAAAGAAAATTTCTACTTTGTATAGCTGCTGATATTTTACATCTGGAGTTGGAAAGAGATAAATGGAGCGAATTTAGGTGAATTTGGGCAAGGTTTACACATTGTTTGTTGAGTCAAAAAATGGCCATATTTTGATAATTACGGCTGTAAATGACAATCAAGCTCTTTATTTATCAAAATATGTCTGTATTTTCACCTATAAAAGTTGTGTAAACATAGCCTTAAAGAGGATGTACCACCAGGTACATCCTCTTTATTCTAAATGCACGAATTGAACGGGGAAGCTGGTGCCGTGGTCCGTTTTCATTCTAAGGGAGCCACGTCATACAGGGGTGGGAATCCCCTCCCACTGGGGGCGGCCCGGCCGGCCTCCAGTGCTTCAGCCGGTTCCAGTGCATAGAACGGCACCGTGCACGGGAACCGGGCCTCGGTCCGAAAAACGGACCGTGGCACCGGCTTCCCCGTGCCGGCGCTGTTCGATTCGTGCATTCAGATTAAAGAGTATGTTCCAGGTGAAACTAGCTTTGAAACATTTAGGGCCCATTGACACTAAGGAATCGACGCTGAAATTCTGCGTTGAATCCCTGCTCGTGGACTCGGCGTCGAATCCTGCCTGCTGTCAGTTTGAATAGGAGAGATTGTGTGCCTCGACTCTCCACTCAAAGAATTGACATGCCAATTCTTTTAATGGAGAGTGGAGGTACGCAAGCTCTCCCATTCAAACAGATAGCAGGCAGAATTCAGCGCAGAGTCCGCTTGCGGGGGTTCCGCACAGAATATCGGCGCCGATTCTGTAGTGTGAATGTGCCCTTAAAAATAAACTGTAAATAATTACCATATTTTTATTATCTTAAGGTACACTTTCTTCTTCTTTTAATCAAAAGTCAGCAGGCCCATGCCCTTTAGATGTCTTTTAGAAACCATTGGTCTTTTTCTGACTGATTAAAAAAGATCATAGAGCGAGAACTGTGTTTTTGTACTGCTCCACAATCAATTCTTACTGGAGAAACCAAATTTGATAAAGAGCAGATCGCATGTTGCAGATCACTTTAGTTGAAATGAATGCCAACCCTAATTCCAAGCATGCCACATGGGTATACACCTCTTGCTAAATCTGGCATGATTCCCACACTGGCAGGGATTTACTTGAGTAAGTCCACCCCATCACCCGCCATTTAAATATTCTGATATAAAAATTTTAAAACAAGATGTTCAAAACGTTTCAGGTATATGTGGATACTATTTGACCGCTAATGCTCAGTGAACTGATACATTATATTTGTACTTTTTTGAATTAGGAGAAGCTAAAAGGCTCGATTGGATTGAGAAGTGACCACCAAAACACATTTTGCAGCTAGTCTGTAAGTGGCTTTATTGATGGTTTTACAATGTAGCACTAATAGTTATCTAATGACAGCTGGGATATTGCTCTAATGGCTGAGATCAGAGAAATCTCTGTTTTCCATGCCAATGCCATGGTCAATAGTGACCACTACGTTGAAGTGTTTCCTTGAGAGAGGGGGTCTCCCTCTATCTCTCTCATGGTGTCTCCTCAATGGAATTGTAGGTGCTGATTGTTTTTTCTTGTCATCTGAAGGGCTAATAAAGGTTTCTAGGTAAGCCATAGAGATTTGTCCTTTCCTAATGTATTTCTAAACTCAGTATATTCTGAAATGTATGGTATAAATCACCAGCTTTCTACAACATGATTTTGTAACTAAGTTTATAAACTGTCTATATTTGGACATTACATAAATGAAACATTTTTTTAATGTCCCGATATTATGCTGAATTTGTGTTATGACGCATTTGATTTCTTAACTTAAGGCCATATTACTTGTACTGAGTTGCACTGTAAACAAAGAACCTATTACACGGCCAGGGCTGCCCAAACAATACCAGATTAGGACTACATCGAACTTCTCCAGCTACCGGACATAAATTACAACGAGTTTGGGTTTGGATAAATAAATGAATGAATGAATAAATAAATAAATAAAACAATCAGATGTACTCAGAGTAATGGTACTAGTAATCCTGTGAAAAAAAACCGACAAAAATTATTTTCTTTCTTCTACCCCCCCCCCCCAAAAAATGGTGCTCAGTCAATGACATATTGTCACATCCGCGGCCGCGGCACATACCTTTCGCCATGGTCTTGCCGTCACCCCTGTCACGGCCAAAGTCTCGTCCCTGTGCGGGTTCTGCTGTTGCTGCTCTGATCCAGGGCTCCTCCTCCAGCTCCCTGTCAGCTCGACGGGCGCGTCCCTGTCTCCTAGGGAGAGCACACGCCAGCTCTGCTTTCATTTGAAGGGCCAGTGTACCCTTGATTGACTGATGCTCTGCAGATCTCCTATGGATTGCAGCCCTGCCCTGCCACATGTGTTGGAGTCTGTACATGCTTCCCATTAGTGTGTGGCCCAGCTCTCGTGTATCCTGTCCCTATATTCCTGCCTGTGTATCCTGCCCGTATATTCCTGCCTATGTATCCTGAGCAACGGTTCCAGCTATTCCTGGTTCCTGCCATCTGACTGCTGTCTCATTTCCAGCTGAGCTTCCTGCTGAGTTCCAGCCTATCTGCCTACTTTTCTCCAGCCTCGCCACCGACACTAGCAAGCCAAGCCAGGGGTAACGATCTGGGGGTCGCCTGCCAGAGCAAGCCCGTCCCGCCTTGCGGTGGGCACTGGTGAAGGCTAGCAGCCCCTTAGACTCCGCTCCCTGGTGCAGCTTACGTCATCGCTAGTGGTGGCACAGCGGATCCACAACACCCGTCGTTACTCTTATTATAGACATATTTTTACCTTCTTCACTCCCCCACCACCACTGTTGACTAAGTGGTGGCAAGGAAGTAAGAAAGGTAAATATATACACTAATATGGTGCCATTTAAAATAAATTAATTCTTGATGTGGCTATGTCTAAAAATAGTAATAACTAAAAAAGTTATAACCATTTAATGCGAGAGTGAAAAAGATTGCTTGATCATTTAAACCTAAAATACAGTAGGCTGGTCACAAAGGGATTAAAATATTTTTTTTAGAGAAGATGGAAGGTACAGTAGGTGGTAGGTTTAAGTGGGACTACAATTTTACCACACTGAGATAAAACTGTGTTACCCTTCTAATTTTCAATCACATTAGCCTTTTTTAATAGTTTGATAAAATAGTGGGAAATTATATAAACAGTACAGTTGAGCGAATTCTCTTAGTTGTCTCTGCAATCCGCTGATCAGCCGGCTGCCGCTCCATGCTGCTCATCCAGGCACTGGGAAAAGCTGGATTTAGTCCTGGGAAACTGGGTGAAGTTTCCCAGGACTGGATCCAGCTTTTTTCAGCATCTGGGGAGAAGCAACATGGAGCTACAGTGAGTTAATTGCGTTGAGTTAATTGTACTATTGCACTACTCGAAGTATCTGATCGAAAATTCAAATCTAAACGAGCTTTGCATATGCTACGTTTACACCGAACGATAATTCGCCCGATCGTACGATTAACGATGTCAGAGTAACGTTTTTTTTCCATAACGATCAGCGTTTAGACGCTAAGATATATTGTATGGAAATTCGTTTTGCAATTGTTTTGCGATCGCTTAAAGCCTATCTCACACATTGGTTAATTCGGCGAATGACTGTTCACATGGAACGATCTGCGAATTTTTTGCGAACGATCAACGACGATTTGAGAAGTTGTTGAAAGATCAAAATGAACGATTTCTCGCTTGTCGTTTGATCGCTCGCTGCGTTTACACGTACGATTATCGGTCGAATTTGATCGTTATCGTGCGAATTCGCATGATAATCGTTCCGAGTAAATGCAGCATAAAACAGCCAAACAATTTTTTAGCTGTTTTAGTAAAGTATACCATAGTTAACCAGCTACGTTCCCCCAGCGTCTTCTTAATTAAATTTAAGCTATTACCGGGAGCGGTATTTACCAGTATTACATAATACAGCTTCCTGTCACAGTTAATATTTATTAAAACAGCACATTTTCATTTTCATATTGCTATTTTTCGTTAACAATAGCAAAACTGAAATGGAAAAATGCTGCTTCAATTAAATATACTGTAAATATATATATATATATATATATATATATATATACACAGTATTTACTATAATATATTTAATTGAAACAGCATTTTTTCATTTCAGTTTTGCTATTGTAAACAAAAAATAGCAATATGAAAACAAAATTTTGCTTTTTTAATTAAATATTAAAGAGGTACTCCGGGCGGTGGTTATTTTTACAGTATGGCCGGGGAAGGGTTGTAAATAGAAGCAGCCGGTCACTTACCTCCCCGAAACGGGGCGGCACTATCTGGGACCCGGCACTGGAACTGGGGAGGTAAGTGACCGGCGGCCTCAATTCCCGCCCCTTACCCGGCCATACCCTAAAATTAACCCCAGCCTGGAGTACCCCTTTAACTATTACAGGGAGCGGATTTATTGCCAGGGACCGCTAATACCGCTACGTGTAATTGTGGTTTAATACTGCTTCCCTGCTGTCCCAGTTCCACTCCAGAGGTGTTTACATAATTTTCTAAAGGTGTCATTAAGGCCTCCAAGTGGTCAAATTTAGGTTTCCAACAAACAAGCATTTTTTCCCCATTGATTTTAATGGGGTTCTATATTCAGACAAATAGTCGAGTATCCTGGTCTATTCAAATCAAATTTCAAACTTTTGAATATTTCACTACACGCTCATCTCTAGTAATAAACAGTTATGTAGTTACAAAATTGTTCACTGATGTGTAATATTGTCATTTGTTACAATTGTTTCTGAGGAAACTTGTAAATGTTCTTCTTTATCATGCAACAATAAAAAGACAATGTTCATATTAAATACATTAGATAAATTTTAAAAAGCTTCAAATTGGGTCTTTTTGATTTCCAAAAAAACTCTGCTTTTTAACCCCTAGGCAATTTAGGACGTACCGATACGTCCTGGAAGTCTGTCCCCAGATGACCCTGGACGTACTGGTACATCCTGAGCTATGAAGCGCGCTCCGGAACGGAGCGCGCTTCAAAGCAGGTGGGGGCCGGCTGCAATCAGCTGCCTGCACCTCAACGTTAATGACACGCTGCAGCGATCGCGCCACAGCGTGACATTAACTCCTTAAACGCCGAGGCCGCGCAGTTTACGTGTAAGTGACAGAGGGAGTCCCCTGTCACTTTCCGACGGGACCCCCACAGTGTGACTGTGGGGGTCCCGATCGTTAAAACGGACCGCCGGAGGTCTCTCACCTGCCTCCGTGCGCTCCAATCGGCGCTCTGGTCACTGAGCCTGCACAGAGCGCCGATAACACTGATCAATGCTATTCCTATGGCATAGCAATGATCAGTGTATAAAATCCAAGTAGTGTATGTACAAGTCCCCCAAAGGGACTTAAAATGTGTAAAAAAAAAGTAAAAAATTACTAACACACTACCCCAAAACCCCTCCCCCAATAAAAGTTTAAATCACCCCCCTTTCCCAATATATAAATAAAACATATAAAATAAATAAATAAACATATAATATACCGTAGCATGCGTAATTGTCCAATCTATTAAAATATAGCGTCATTGCGAACGGCGTACATGAAAAGAGGGGAAAAAGTGCGCGGATTACCGATTTTATGTTACATTATATATAAAAAAAATTTATAAAAAGTGATCAAAACGTCCGATCTTCACAAATATGGTATTAATAAAAACTAGAGATCATGGCGGAAAAAATGACACCCCATACAGCCCCGTAGGTGAAAAAATTAAACTGTTATAAGTGTCACAATAGGCCCATTTTATTAATAGCTAATTGCCAAAAAAAAGGATTTCATAAAAAAAATATACAGTATATAACATTAGAGAATCTGTGTGAACCTGCATATGGTTGTGTTCGGGCTGACCTATAGAATAATGGTATCATGTCGCTTTTACCATATAGTGCATTACGTAGACACAGGAACTCCCAAACGTTACCATATTGCATTCTTTTTTACGATTTCACCTATTTATATCTTCATAAATAACATATTTGGGATTCCGTCATACATGTTATGGTAAAATGAATGACGCCATTACACAGTACAACTATTCCTGTAACAAATAAGCACTTACATGGCTTTTAGATAGAAAACTGAAAGTGCTAGAGCTCTTAGAAGGGGAGGAGGGAAAAACTAAAGCGCAAAGATCAAAATTTGCGTGGTCCACTGGGTCATTTTGAGCCAGGTCCTCAAAGGGTTAATGTGCACTTACAGGGCTTGTCCAGCAAAAATATTTTTCTTTTAAATCAACTAATGTCAGAAAGTTATATAGATTTGTTATCTACTTCTATTAAATAATCTCAAGTCTTCCCAAACTTATCAACTGCTGTATGTCATACAGGAAATGTTGTTTTATTTTCAGTCTGACACAGTGCTCTCTGCTGACATCTCTGGCCAAGACAGGAACTGTCCAGAGCAGGAGATGCTTTCTATGTGGATTTATAGAAAACCGAGACAGAGTTCCTGTCTTAACCAAAGATGTCAGCAGAGAGCAGTGCGTCAGACTGAAAATAAAACAACATTTTCTGCATGACATATAGTAGCTAATAAGTATGGGAAAACGTAAGATTTTTTAATAGAAGTAATTTACAAATTTATATAACTTTCTGATATCTGTGGATTTAAAAGAAAAAGATTTTTGCTGGAAAACCCCTTTAAATAACAGTGTATGAAGAGCTTCAAATAACAAATAGACAATGTAGAATGGGAATATAAATTCATATTTAAATTTTGAGCTATTGTTGTGGCCTTTACAAAGACAGACAGTTTTATGTTCTACTGTAAATTCAAGTAAAATAAGTATGTACCTTTTGCCCTAAGAAGAACTTGATGCATTTTATCTTTTCCCTGTAAGACAGTTTGTTCTTTCAGGCCTTGATCAAAACTGTATAGAACATTAAACACTCAAAATCATGTGTCAACTACTCAAAAGCCCCAAAGTTGCTCCCTATCTTGGTATCTTTACCTGTGCATCTTTAATTTTACAATAGCTAATAATGCTTGTATATTGGAATAAAATGGGCAGAATAGGAGTGACAAGCATTTGAGAGAATCATTGGACCATTTGAAAATTACTTATTATCATCAGTCAAGGACTAAAAGGGTTTATCCAGATTATACATACAGGAATATTTTTTTTTAATTAGGGCCAGGAAAGTAATGAATAAAAAGCACCTTTATCATATAACTCCAGTTAGACATACATAACTCTGTTTTACATTACTTATGGTGCTCTCAGCCAAATTATGGCCCCAGCAGTGTCCTACCTTAGCCACCAATACGCTGATTTGCAGATTTAATGCCCCATGGGCCCTGGGCTTTCCACCCAACCTGCCCCCCCCCTCCAGTGCACATGCACACTGACCTAGGACCCTACAGTGATGAGCCACCTGTGTGCCTTTTTTGCATTCTCTATATAGTAAATGCCCCTCCCCCCCCCCGAGTAGTTTCCCCTATAGTGAATTGCACACTCTGTGCATCCCCATATAGTAAACAGGCCCCTGTGTAGTCCCCCTTTAGAAGATGAAGCCTTGTCTAGTCCCTCTTTAGTAGACAGCTCCCTTTGTATTCCCCCTTTAGTAGAAGCCCCCTTATGTTGTCTCATTTAAGTAGATGGCCCCCTATGTAGTTTCCCTGTAGTAGATTGTCCCCTTTGTTGTCCCCCTTCAGTAGGTAGCCTCCTGTGTAGTCCCCTTTCATAGATGGCCACTTGAGTGGTCACTTTTAGTAGATGACCCCCAGTGTAGTCCCCCCTTAGTACAGGCCCTCAGAATAGTCCCCACATCATTCTATGTCCTCTAGTGTATTCCCCCTATCAATATATGGCCCCTAGTGAAAGTCTTTCCTTAGGAAATAGCCCACAGTCAGTAGATGGTCCCCAGTATAGTCTGCTGTTTAGTAGATGGCCCCTTTGAAGTCCCTGTTTAGTAGATGGCCCCCTTGGTAGTTTCCCCTTAATTCCATGGCCTCCAGTTTAATCCCCCCTTTAGTAGATTGTCAGTAGTGTAGTGCCTGTATCAGTATATAGTCCCCAGTGTAGTCCACCTGTACTAGATGCCCCCCAGTATAGTCATTCTTTTAGTTGATGGCCCCCAGTGTAGCCCCTCTCTGCAGGGTCGGTGAGTGCACTAAAGAAAAACAACAAAACTCACCTCCAACATACTCTCCAGGGGTTTCTGTCCCCTAGGGAGGGTGTTGGAGGTGAAGGTTTTTCTTTTCATCCTTTGATGTGGGTGGTTTAGACGACTGTTGGACCGCCGCCCAAACCATCTATAAAACCAAATGAGAGTTTATTTGCTGAACATATTTTAATTTTATAAATAAATCCTTTATTTTACCATAAAATGAACAAGTACATGTCAGAATTAACCAGCCAAACAAGGGAAAACAAGGGAAAAACAACTCCCCCTTAGGCAGTGAGGCAAGATGGACTATGTTATGAACAGCAGCCATCTTTACTTATTCACCCTGTCTGTTGACATGGTGATCCCATTATACACAGTTATACTGTATATGTAAAGCGATTTGAGCCAAGGCTCGGGTGATTGTCAAGGAGTTAAAAATGACCAAGGAAAAACATAGTGAAGACATGCCACAGTTAGCTATCTCACCGGCACTGCTGGTCCCAGGCGTTTGTGCTCGATCAGGTGTGCAATCACATCTCAACAGTGCTGAAGGTGGTCTTCAGCTTATGGACATAGGTTCATAAAAGTCTAAACAAGAAGATTACACTTCCCAACAAAAGCTTCATCTTTATTGTATCCAAACACACATAGAGGAACGCACACTCCCTGCCGACTGATTCGTGCTATCAAGTACTTCCTCAGAGCATCACGCTGTCTGAAGGTTGCCTTGAGAAAGCGCTTCATAACGTGAAATGGTCAGCAGGGAGTGTGCGTTCCTCTATGTCCTGTTGTGTGTTTTTTAATACAAAAAAGATTAAGCTTTTAAGGTGAAGTGTGGCGTTATGTAATCTTTATAAATAAATATATATATATTGGAGACATGTCTCGATTAGAGATGAGCGAGCATGCTCGTCCGAGCTTGGTACTCGTTCGAGTATAAGGGTACTCGATGGTGCTCGTTCCCTGGATGACCATCTCTTGATACTCGAGACAATGGCATTTTCCTCTTCCTGCATGATTGGTGGCTTTTTCTCAGCCAATCTTCATGCAGGAGAGTCTTTGGGAGCTTGTAGCATCATGTGGGAACCCTACATGTCGATAGCAGTGGTTGGCTGGCCAGGTCAGATGACCTGGGCATATAAGATCCAGATCACGCGATGCTCGCTTCAGATGCAGGCTGGATGAGCTTAGGGAGAGAGCTGCTGTCTGTGAGGGAGAGTGTTAGGCAGTGAATAATAGTATCTGTTAGGCAGGAATCATCCACAAAGAACCCAACAGTCCTAAGGGCTACAACTACATTCTTTTTGGCCTCCTCTTGGCTGCTGGCTGGGACTTGTAGTGCAGCTACTGCCATCTTTGCTGCATTCTGTGCAGAGCGACTGGTGCCAGAAAGGGGACAGCACGTGGTCCACATAGATCCCAAAGAAATTGCCCAAAGTCCTCTCAGTACTCATTTTTTGCTGCTGCTGTACCTTGGTTTGCTGGGACCTGTAGTGCAGCTACACCTATCCTGGCTGTGCAGTGTGCAGTGTAACGGGTGCTCTAAAACATACAGCACCTGGTACACACTGACTTCATAGACTACACCAAAAGTACCCCCATTCTCATTTTTGCCGCAGCATCTTGGCTTGCTGGGACCTGTAGTGCACCTACCCCAAAAGTCCTCCCAGTTGCACCTAGTTAGGTGCTTTCCTAATATGTGCTTAGCCCTTCTTGATCTGGGTCAGCAAAATTGTATTGAGGGCCACCACCTGGCTGTTGCCCATGATTAGGCATAATGGTACAATTAGGCAGCCTCCGAGGCATCCATACATGCTGCCCCTGCTGTTTCCAGTCCATTTCGGTGTTGTTTCCATCATTTTCTGAGGTTTCCCGGTTTTCACACAACCTTCCCTGCGCAGAGCTTTGGTCCCCTGCAAAAATGCTTGAGTTTCCCATAGACTTAAATAGGGTTCGTTACTCGAAATGAGCATCCGAGTATCGGGAAATATTGGTCACCCGAGCAGTTTAGTACTCGCTCATCAGTAGTCTGGATGAAAGCTACGACTGGTCGGTAAACATACAGGATTAGGCTAGGTTCACACTACGTATATGTCCGGCCGCATATTTTTTGCGGCCGGACATATACGTATGAAACTCCGGCCAGGACTTTACGCAAGTTGCGGCCGGACACGTACGGACCGCGAACTTACGCCCGTAGCGTACTTATGCTTCCCGAGCGCTCTTCGTAGCGATCTAACAGTGGTCTTTAACTTGGAAATCTTCGCCTAGCCCCGGACACCCCACAGAAACTTTTGGATCGGAACAAAAAGCTGGCAAAATGAAGAAATTACCACTATGTACGGGACCGCCTGTTACGCTACTGGCGTAAGTTACGGCATTTCCGTCCGGAAACAATGGTCTGGTTCATTTTTTACGGCGCCGCATACGTAAGTTCGTACGTAGTGCGAACTGTGCGCCCGTAGATCGTATACTTTCCATTGTACGCAAACTAGGTAAGTTTCCGTCCGCTTATTCACGGAACGCGCTACGGCCGGAAACTTACGTAGTGTGAACGTAGCCTTAAAGTTTATTCAGGAACGACTGTAATAATCAGAAAGGGGACGAGTTTGCCTTTTTGTGAAGTCCTGTCTAAGCCCCACACTGCAGGGAGATATTTGCGAGGGAAATGAACACGGAAAATCTCAGTGGGTAGAAATACATATAGGGAAAAACATTAATAAAATACTCCTAGGGATGTGCTATAAGCCACCAAATATAACAGAACCCCCCACAGAGAATCTATTACTAAGGCAAATAGATAAGGCAGAAGACCATAATGGGGTCATTATTATTGAGGATTTCTACCCTGATATGATTTAGGAGCTTAAACCTGTGAATCTTATATAGAGATCTAGTTCCAATATTGTCATCATTCTGTATAATTGTCTTTCTTCCTAGGCCATTGTAAATTGAAACCATACTCAACATTTAATGCAACAGACAGCCTGGATCTGTAGCATGTATGAATGGCTAGATGATCTGCTAAGCCAGAGGTAGAATTTTACAGGTAATTCACCTGAAGCACTGATGTGCCTTAACCCCTTAAGGACCAGCCAATTTCCATTTTAGCGCATTCATTTTTTCCTCCTTGTGCTTAAAAGGCCATAGTGCTTGCAATTTTTCACCTAGACACCCAAATGAGCCCTTATTTTTTGTGCCACTAATTGTACTTTGCAATGACAGGCTGATTTTTTGCATTAAATATACTGCAAAACCAGAAAAAAAAATAAATGTGTGGTTAAATTGAAAAAAGTAACAAAGAAAAAAAAAAACACAATTTTTTTTCTTTGGGGGAGAGGGGAGGTTTCGTGCTTACGCCATTTGCCCTAGTGTAAAATTGACTTGTTATACATGTTATTCAAGTTAGTACGATTACAAGGATATGTAACTCATGTAACTTTTATTTTATTAGATGGATTTTAAAAAATTAAAACCCTTTTTTTTTTTTAATGTTCTTTAAAATTGCTCTATTATCATGCTTATAGCGCTTTTATCCTTGGATCTATGGGGCTGTGTGAGGTGTCATTTTTTTGCGCCATGATCTGTAGTTTTTATTGGTACCTTGTTTGTGTATATGCAACTTTTTGATCGCTTTTTATTAAAACAATTTTTGCACTTAGTTTTATTTTTTTTTTAGCTTTCGCCATTTACCGTGCAGGATCAGGAATGACATAAATTAATAGTTTGGGCGATTACGCACATGGTGATACCAAATATGTTTATTTATCTATTTTTATTTATAAAATGGGAAAAGGGGGTGATTCAGACTTTTATAATGGGAGGAAATTTTTTATTAATATATATATATTTTTACACACATTGTAGAAGTGTCCCCAGGGGACTTCTAGCATTACTGCCCTGATCTCTCATTGAGGTCTATGCAGTATAGATATACTGCATAGATTGCCGAGCCAGGATCAGTGCCATTACGGTGCAGACCCCAGCCCGGAGCAGATGCGGGGAGCGCTCCTCTACGATCTTGTCGCACGCGCGGGGGGGATGGGGGGAAATCCCCCCACTACACCACCAATGATGGGGAAAAGAAGCCTTTTAAATGCAACTGTCAACTTTGACAGCTGCATTTAAAAGTCTAATTAGTGGGAATGGCGATCAGACTGTGCCTGCTAATTGCTGTGGTCCCGGGCTGCAGCCCCCCTTTAAACACCCTTAACGACGCAAGGGCGTACATTTACAGCCTTGGTTTTTAAGGAGTTAAGTCAGAGGTACACTGTGACTTATAACTTATTTTATTACTTTAATACTTATTTTATTTTAACCTCTTAAGGACCCATGACGTACCGGCACGTCATGGATCACTGTCACTTAAGGACCCATGACGTACCGGTACGCGGGTCCTTTAAGAGGGCGCCGCGGCCGGCCAGGTCCCGATCGGGGGAGATAGCCTGCTATAATACATAGCAGGCCATCTCTCCCTGTCGGCATGGAGGGTTGTTAACCCCCCCATGCTGACGATCACCGCTATTGGCTGATAAGCCCATAGCGGCGATCGGAACCTTTCCGAGCCATCGGTGGCCCGATGACCCGGAAAAAAATGGCGGTCGGTGCTGTCCGAGGACGGCACCGACCGCCATTACTGTAAAAAGTAATGGTGGTCACGGTACCACCGTCCCGATCGCCGTGAACGGCCGGCCCGCCGGCCGGCCGTTCACGGCGATCAAAGTCCCCACAAGTAATAAATACCTGCTCCGGACCCCTCAGCTAGGTAGCTGAGGGGTCCAGAGCAGGTATTTGTACATTACTCACCTGTCCCGGGGTCCTGATCGGCGTCTTCCGGGTTCCCGGCGTCCTCTTCATCTTGTCGGGTCTTCGGCTTCTTCCGTGAGTCCCGATCGGCTTTTTCCGGCTCCAGCGTCTTTTTTCGTATTTTTCCGGCTCCAGCGTCGTCTATTTTCGGATCTTGCGCTCTGCTGCCCCCTAGCGGCTGATAAGTGTAATACACGTATCAGCCACTACAGGGATGTTCAGAATGTAGTAAAAAAAAAATTTTCCCAATTTTTTTTTTTCTATTTTCCGCACCCTATCGCCGCTGAGTGTTCATCAGCATCGCACGAAAGTGCGCTGCTAATCAGCAACTCCTCCTTTTTGGCGTAGGGTGGTTTTTTTTTATATCCTACTGCCACGGTCTGCTGATAAGTGCCGAACATAAGTGCGGCATTTATCAGCAACACCATTTTTGGCGTAGGTTTTTTTTGTATACTTACTGTAAAAAACACGTAAAAAAACACTACATTACACCACACTACATTGAATAAAGTTTTACACTACACCACTACATACCCCATATACCAATCCCCATATAAAGATGGCCCCCAGGGTGTTTTCGGTATCGGACGCATACGTTATTATTGCCTCCGACACCGAAACAGCCAGTAAGAATGAATGGGGGGTCCTTTGTTCCTCCACTGTAGTGTGTAAGTGACCCAACGTTTAGAAATGTTGTACTCTTAAGTTTTATTACTGTTCATGTATTGTTTGGTTTTCTTGGCGTATCTGCACACACTGCATCTCGATACTCCGCACTGAAAAAAAAACCCTTTTGTTATATACTGGAACCCTTCTATTTCACCATTTTTCAGCATGTTTGGAGACAACATGTCTTTCAAGGATTTACCACGTCACGATACACTCCTGTGTCCTCCCTCTGTAATCTGTGTGCAGATACGCCAATAAAACTAACCAATATGTGAACAGTAATAAAACTGAAGAGTACAATATTTCTGAGTTTATAAATTGCAACAGCCAATATGTACTATATATGATTGAATGCACAATGCGATCTCAACTCTGTGGGTTTAACAATCCGAAAACTGAAGACTCTGATACGTGAGCACCTAGTAGAGGCACAAAAAGTAGGATTCCCCAAGTCTCTGGGGGCTGCGAAACACTTTGCAGATGTGCATGGTGGAGACCAGTTTCCATTTCTATAGTTTAAAAAAAATTTAATAAAACCTGTGGAACATATTTTCAGGCTAAAAACTCGTTATCCACACAGACTGAACTATAAAAATTACTTGTTATACCATTATTCATATTAGTCTATCTTAGCAAACATGATTTGTACATTTATATAGACATAGTGGGAGTATTTCTTTTAAATGCATGTTAGAAATATGGAGCATTCCATGATTAAGCAGTGAGAGTGTGAAACGCGTAGGTGCGGTTCTCCCATTGGGAGTAAAACTTTCTTAACCACGATGAAATAAAGGACTGCTTTTAATCGTTTACTATTTTTGGTTGGAGTGCTGGAAGAAAAACCTCTCTTCTGATCTGCAAATGTTAAGGAAACTGGATGGCTCTTACCTTCTTCCCTGGGCCCCCTGCTGCACGGGGCCCCATAGCAGCTGCCTACCTTGCCTCTATGGTAGCTATGCCACTGATACTGAGTCATTCAATTGTTAAAATCAGTCTTGTAGTGCTACACAAAGTCGCAGTGTAGTCCTGGCCTAACAGATGTTTTTGTTTTCAGTAGCATGGGGATAACAGCATTTTCAAAGTATAAAGGAAATATATCAGAAGAAAGTACACAAATTGTTTAGTTGGGTGAGTAGTAACAGGGAAAGAGAATGGACAATATGGTAATTAATACAGGTAATTAGGGGGGAAAGAATAGATGAGCCTATAGACAACTTATGCTTTTGGGTCAAATAATGAACATGAACATGAAAAAATGTTGGAGAGAATGGGATCACTGTTATATAGTAGTAATGATCCCAGCTGGGTAGTAATTTGATGCTGTCAATTTCAACCATGAAATAAGTTACCAGGACTGACGGTATGTTCACACATGTAGGTGTTTTATTGCAATTATCTAAGCCTGAAATAAATGTGAAAAGAGATGAAATTTTAGTCTTTCTTATGCATCTCCCATTTATAACCTGTCTCTGGCTTTGGCTTTGATAAAAGCAATTAAAGGCTATGTTCACACACTTTTGAGTGATGGCTGTTATTTGTTTATTTGTTAGTTAGTTGTTATTTGTTAAATAAAGACTATCCAATAAAAACATACTTAATTTCAACAGTGTTTAAATATAGCCAATAATCTCAATGCACGAACACACCCTTACTCAAGCGTCTCCACTTTAGGACTAAAGAAAGAGTGGAAAGTATTTTTAAAAAATTGTTAAGGTGTACACAGTCTATGGAAAAGAATTAACTGAAAAAGTATTTTGAGATTTTTGTCCTCCTCCTCTAGGTGACTTTTAAATTTCGATAAAGGTATTCTGCCGCAACATGCTTCGGGTTGGGATTGGGGGACCATACCATAACACTTTACAGGTATAGCTAATACATTGATTATAAATCCAAAAAGTCCGCAGCACTCGTAGATGCATGAAAAAAACTCAGTGGTTTATTAAATCACAACTCCATGTGAACAAATAAGTGAGTAACAGGTGCGGCAAAAACACGTAAATGCGACGTTTCGATAGCCTCCCGCTATCTTTTTCAAGCATGGTGAATTGAAACACAATCAAACTTTATATACAATGTGAAAATTCAACAAACAAATGCCATTGGTGATCAGGTTCGGGGTTAATTAACCAACACTTGTGCCAAGGTTTGCACGTGATTTAACCCTGTGAATGTCTCTGCTGTTGTAATCAGCTGTGCATCAGATCCTCTGTAATCAGAAGGAAGTTTTCCAAGTGCAAGTGTCCAGTGATAGAAACTTGAAAAAGTCCCAGAATGACTATTCCAAAGTCATTATACATATGTTCCACTTAGAATATATAGATGCGAGTAAACATAAAAATAATCAATTAATATTTCAGACCATAAACCCACCATTGTGAGAGGTGCGCTGTTGGTAAAGGACTTGCAAGATCATAATGTGGTCGTATGACTGACAGCTTCCCAACCTGTGAGACTTGTGCATATATTGCTCCGGCTCGGGGGGACAAGAAGTTATGGCTCACCGTACGGATCATTGCCTAGCTCCTACCCCGGGTTTCAGACGTCCCGATACCTCAAAATAGTACCGTTCTGTATGTCCCCGGTTGTGACAATCTCCCGTCTCCGCCAGATGGCCACTCCAGGCCGTATTAATATTGTGCAATGTGCTATTCCCTCCAGGTTGCATGAACTCCATATAAATCAGTAGCGCCTCTCTCATTGCTGGTGAGTTCTTGATCTGTACATACTAAAATAAAAATAGAAACAACTGTAAGTCCTAAAGAATAAACAAAAAATGTCTTCAACAGTATTAGATCATTGTGTTTCACTCATTCATTACCAAAGCCGTAGTTGATCAACATCATGACTGTACAAAGGAACAGCCGCTATCTATACATACCACTGCTAGTTTTATATTCCACATTTAAGCCATTTGGAGTTAATGTGTTTAGTTTGTATATCCATTGGAGCTCTCTTCTTTTTAGAACTACCTGTCTGTCCCCACCATATTTTAATGGAGGGATTCTGTCAATCACCATAAACTTAAGGTCTTTTTCTTTATGACCGGCCTCAGCAAAATGTTTAGGAATCGGTAGATCAGGTTTATTCGCTCTTATTGTATATCTATGTTGATTGATTCTTGTACGTATATCATATGTTGTCTCCCCCACATAAAGCTTTTTGCAGGGGCACCATAATGTATAGACAACCCAATCTGAGTCACAGGTTAGTAAATGGTTAATTTTATACTCTATTCCATGAGTAGGGTGAATAAAATGTGTTCCTTTACACATGTACTTACAATTTACACATCTGCAACAGGGAAAGGATCCCTTTTTAGGGGGTGCAAGATACATTTGTGAGTCAGTCCTAGGACGTGCTATATCCGTCTTAACCAATTTATCTCTCAGATTATGACTGCGTCTATAGGAGAGAAGCGGTGGTAACTGAAATTCTGGGATATCCTTAATTGTATTCCCGATGACATGCCAGTGTTTTCTAATCACCCGTCCTATCCTGTCAGAGTGATGTGAATAAGTAGTGACGAATGGTATCCTTTCTGTACTTAATGTTTTCATACGTCGAGTCAGCAGATCTGAGCGTGGGATACTTTTAATATGTTGCTGACATTCTTTTAGCAATTTGGGGGGATAACCCCGATCCATAAAGTCCCTACTCATATCATTAAGGGCAATATCAAGTTCTTCATCTCTAGTAGTGATGCGTCTGGCTCTCATCATCTGGCTTTTAGGTAGGGATTTGATCATTCTTGTGGAATGACAACTGGAAAAATGTAAGATATTATTGCAATCAGTTGGTTTCTTATACAAACTGGTAATCAAACACTTATCCTGTTTGTGTACCATAACATCCAGATATTGTATGTGTGTCTCTGATGCAGTCATAGTGAACTTTATAGTATTATCTATGGTGTTGAGAAAACCTAAAAACTCGTCCAACTCCACCCTACTACCGGTCCACACCATGAAGGCGTCATCTATGAAACGCCACCACACTAACGCGTGTGTGAATAGTGGCGAAACATAGATGAACCTTTCTTCAAGAAAATTCACAACAATGTTAGAATATGTCGGTGCGACATTGGCACCCATCGCAACTCCCCGCTTTTGTAGATACACCTGGTTGTTGAATGAAAAATAATTGTTGGATAGCACTAACTCAAGAAGTCTCATCACGAAATCACAGGCCTTAGCCGGCAAATTTAATTTAGGTAATTCATTTGATACTGCCATGAGTCCCATATTATTATTATTATTGCCACTTGCACAGTGATATATGCTTTTTCCTGTATTACAGAATGGATATGTTAACTTATGTGTTTCTGCTGCTCCACTATTGCACTTTAAAGAATACTTGTGCAGTGCTTGTGCAGTGCTTTTTTTCACCTCTAGCCCCCCTTTGTATATTTGCAGTTGCAGACCATCATTCATGACATTTGGAGATTTATATTTTAATGTTTTTAAATAATAAAAGTTTTCAGTTTCGAGTGGTTCAGCTCTTTATTATTGGTGGTATATTTTAAAACTAGAACCCTTTCTCTTTTTGGCCATTGTGCTTTTGATACAGATATTTCTCTCTATGGTGTACTGATGTAAGATCCTCTTAGAGGATCTCTGATTACTATAATCTTCATCTATATAGTCCTCCTTTTGCGCACTAAGGACAAAAACAAAACTCACCTCCCTCATACTCTCCAGGGTCTGCTCTTCCCTGGTCTCTTCCTGCACCGACAGCATATGTTACGGACACTGTCTGTGTCAGAATCCCCATCTGTCTGTGCTGCTCAATTGACAAAGTGCTAACAGGCGGGCAAGACTTCCGGTGCAAGGAGCCTTTGTAATGCACACTGCCTGTGCCGGAAGACAGAGAGGATACTTTTAATGATGTACTCTCCTCTAATTCAAATGGATTTGTAGAAAAAAACCTGGAACCTTGCAAGAGAGTCATTCTGCCAAATTAATAGGCAGGCGGAAACAGGGGCAGGCTCATTTGTTAAAATGAACTATTTACTTTGAAACCCAGTTAGTTTTTATACCATATGGGAATGGAGCTTTGAGTTACTAGGGCTGTCCCAGCCCCACTGAGCTTGATAGATAGATCTGTTTCTATGCACAAACTGTTAATCCCAGTGTGGCAACAAAAACCTGGCTAGGAATGCCCAAGTGACTTAAAGCTCTTTTCTGAGATAGCTTTAGAGGGAATCTGTCAGCACCTGGACCCAACCCGAGTTGCTGACAGTGTTATATAGGTCACAGCACCCTATTCAACATGGTACCTGTAGCTTATCTGTCCATGTAGCCGAAAATTTACAATCTTACTGTGACCAAGTGTCAAAGAGGAGTTGTGGCTCTCAGGCCGTGCCATGCTCTGTTACACCTCCTCTTTGGTTCCTCCTGCTTTTGAATAATATTTTTATATCAGCCTCTATGTCCCACACCAGTGATGACCTGCGCCCTAAACTGATTCAAGCGCCATAGCCAGGACACTGAACGCATGCTTTGTCAGAAGTGTTTGAACTGGAGGCCAGTATAAAATTATTATTTAAAAGAAGGAGGGAGGAGAAACCAAGGAGGAGGTGTAACAGAGCATGTCATGGCCAGAGAGCCCCAACTCCTCTTTGACACTTGGTCACACTAAGATTGCAAATTTTCTGCTACATGAGTTGATAAGCTGAATAGGGTGCTGTGACCTACATAACACTGCAACTCGTGTTGTGTCCAAGTGCTGAGATATTCTCTTTAAGAGAAAGATGTTTGTAAAATGGCCAATATTCTAGACTAGATCATAGTTTCCCTTTAAACTTAACAAGAAATATTCAGTGGTCATGCAAAAAACTAAACTTGCATTGTGACTTTAAAAATTGCATCTCAGTAGCTATGAAACTCCTTCCTTTATTGATGGGCATGCAACTAGTCTGCACTCGCAACTGCTAATATCACATTCATTTTTTAGATAGCACCATGGAAATAGAAATAATAATGACCTGGTTAACATTTCAATCCTTTTCAAAGTTCAGCCATCTGAATGGTTTCTTAGCAGACTGTGCATTGTATAGTTTTGGTATTAATTATTTACCAAAAAGATGGAATTGTTTTGCAATATATGACCATTATTAATTCTATTTTATGAGCTTTTACACTTCCACGAGTGAACATAAATGTCTTTATATTTTCATATTTATTGAGCATAAATATTGTTTAATGCAGTAAAAAAGTACACATCTACTGTACTTCATAGCTCCTACAAAATGACGGTAATTTACGGGCGACATTATTTTAGCTGAACAAAAATGTAACAAGTGCACTGCTGGAATATTGCTGGTCATGAATATTTTCCACAAAATAACTTAGTGTTTTTTGATAATCACTTCATGATATAAGCAGCGATTAATCATTTTTATAACTTTATGATAATTACCATCGCACATTGAACGGAAACTTCTACAAACCCCATTATGGAATTGACTTGATCAATCTATGTCAACGAAACTTGGCCACAGCTGAATTACTGGACATTAATTACTATTAAGGTGTCTCATAAATGGTTTTTTTACTCAGTAAAAGGAAAATGTATTTACTCCATTTTATGCTGGTACTTCATAGAACACAAGACACTTTCCTAATTAAAAGTTATCAGTGTAGATTTACTGAGGCAAATCTGCCAGAATTCTAGGGCAAATTCATGGCAAGAACTTGATGTACATGCCATGAGCAAGATTTGTTACATCTTTTACACAGTGAAGACTTATAAAAAAATGTCAAAAAAGGGCTAAGTGGAATTCTAAAATGCATAACATTTATAAATGACTTGAATTTTGGAAAAATATTGGTTTTAAAGTATACCTGTCATTAGAGAAAACAGGTGTATTCAAGTATAGCCACAGTAGTTGTAGATGAGTGCACACTGGTAAGCCCATAATCCCACTATACAGGAATATAAATGTGAAGATGAAAAAGTCCAATACATCCATGAAGCAAATCAATCCAATTGAAATCATATGGTGTTTTTTGTGGCTCTGTGGTATGTGATCTGGATGGCCGTGTTATGTATGTATTTGACAAAGACCCAAGCTCTGTATCTTTGAACACACAAAAAACTGGGCAAAGATCTAATTCAATGAATGCTCAGTGAAAACTTTGGCTGCATAATGTGAGTCTATGGGGCTGTCAAGGTCGGATGGACACAAGAGGGAGAGGAGAACACAACAGTGCAGTCTCCTCAAGACTTCTTGAGTTCTTCTGATCAATTACAGACTCAAACCCTCAGACTCTGACTGATTAAAACTTTTGACATGTCTCTATGACATAACATATAGAGAAGGTCCAACAACACCTCAATGAGAGTGGATTCCAAAGATAGAAGAAGTGGAGGATGCACACTGGAAAGTCAACAATCCCAAAAAGTGATCAAGGTATCATTTAACGGCAAAGTTGACTTTTATTTAGCTCATCTGAGTTCCATTATGGACACCAAACAGAACGTGAATATTTTTTATTTTTTTTATTTTACTGTCTAAAAGTCCCCATACACATTAAAGAAAAGTCAGCTGATCTCACCTGTTAAAACTCATTTTCTTGATCTTGTTGTTCTTGAGGAGATATGCTGCCCCCACAAGTGTCTGGCTCTGGCTTATTACCACTCTCTATATATTTAGAACACATGCATGCTCTATCTAGCCAACCATTCATATGTATAGAGGGACCAGGAGAGGTAACTGTTGGACAAACATTCAGCTGTCATTTCAGCCAAAGGTAAGCCTTTTACTATTTATATAGATCACAGGAGGCAAACTCAGGCCCTCCAGCTGTTACAAAACTACAATTCCCATCATGCCTGGACATCCAAAACTAAACCTTTGGCTTTCTAAGCATGATAGGAGTTGTAGTTTTGCAACAGCTGGAGGGCCTGCGTTTGACACCCCTTATATAGATGGAAAAAACTTGGTATTGCTATCATAAATATTAAAGTAAATGTAAAAATGTTACTCAAAAAACATATTTATTTCTTAATCAATAATATGGTACATATGGTATTAGTATATAACTCGTCCCTAAACAAAGAAACCTTCATATGGCTATGTTAACAGAAAAAAAAAAAAAAAAGCTATGGTTCTGGAAAGAGGGCATTGAAAAAATAAAAAATTCTAAAGTAAAAAATCTCAGAGGTGACTATCAAAAATCAATACCAAGATCTCTCTGATAATCTATTAAAACTCACTACAGGATGGTTCCTCTGCATTTCTATGCCACAATAGAAGGGGATTATTTCCTGTAAGATCAATAAAAATAGGGAATACCCTACCAGCGGAAATCGCCAAGGTGAATGCCATGAAAAAGGTTAAAAGGGTCCTCCTGAATATTGTTATTGCGAGTAATACGATTTTAAGTTATGCGTCCTTGATTACTGGTGATTGATTGCTGAAACAGGATTTTATTCTAATTGTTATGTTTGCAGTAGAAAATGATTGAGTAAATTAGGCTTTGTTTACTACGCAATATGCCACCCATTGAATCTACTGTATATCTTTATATCCTTATTGTCTCATGGACCCTGTTCTCTCAGATGCCATAATTTTAATACTCTGTTCTAGAAGCATTGCTACAATGCTACAATGAGAGAGTACCTCAGAATATACAGTTATTGGTAAATTGAGCACAGTAGGGGCAACACCTATCAGGCATACAGGGTGCACTGCAGAAAAAATATATATTTTTAACACAAATGATTTGACTAGTGAATAATTTTGCAATCTGCGCAGAAAGACAGGAAAGAGAATGCCCTTCTATGATTCAACCTATACGATGTCAGGACCGGCAGGCGTAGACAAGACAAGAGACAGTGGGCCCTCGATCTGAACCCACCCACTGTCACCTGCCTATTTGCCTCAGTCGGCCCTAGGCGGCCGTGGACAACCATGTTGACGTTCCCTGCGCTAAATACGTGCACACGGAACAAGACGGACAAACAACACAAAAGAATAGTCAAACAAGCCGGGTCCAAAATCCAAACAGGCAATGCAGTACAAAATCAGCAAGCAAACGGGTAGTCAAAAAGTCAGGCAGGAGGTCAGGTATCAAGTTGAGAAAACAGAGGGATTAGGAGTGGGGATCGCTTCCTATTGATACTGAACCAGAGCCCAGTCCGAATCCCCCATTGGACCGGCGCTCAGATATCCAGGTTCCAGATAGGCAGAGATTCCTGTCAGTCTAAAGACCTACTCAGCTGGAAAGATCAAGTCTCCTAGGAAATCAGATTAACTCCCGCATTGCCAGGTAGCAGAGAAGCAAGCGGGTGTGGCACACAGAAGCAAAAACAGGTTCAGTTCACACCAGGTTTCAGCACAATCCTGACATACGAATATCCCTTTAGGCTACAAACACACACACCGGATTCTTAGCGGATTTCATGCTGCAAATTCTCTGCCAAATTCACTGTGGATTTATGGCCTGTCATTCTTAATGAGAAGACATATGAAAAGAAGTAGGTAAGGAGACCACCCCATTAACCCCCGCTGGCTGGAACGTATACTGTACTTGCTCCAGGATCTGGCTTTCTTCAAGGGTTTCGGGCTTGACGTTCCGCTCAGCTAATCAGTGCACTGCCCCACTGGAGCAGGTACAGTATATGCTCCGGCCAGCAGGGGTTAACTGGGCTGTCTCCTTACATACTCGCAGCGGGATGTCAATTACGCTGTGAGTATGTGTTCTCATTGATAATGACAGGCCAAAGATCCGCAGCGGATTTTGCTGCAAATTATCAGCGTGAGTACCACTGGGGATCCGGCATGTGTGTTTGTAGCCCTAACATTAGCCATTCATGTGCTTTATAACACTGTATTCTAAAGACGATTTATTTTTTACTATATAGTCTCTATATGGTTTCTATTTTAAAGAACATATTGGCCTTTTCTGGAACAAAAATAGTACAAATATAGAACCTCTAAGTATGTAAAAAAAATGTAAACAATCTTCTGGAATGGGCACAAATATTGTAGCATTTGTAGAACATTAAGGCTATGTTCACGAAAATATATGTGCCTTTGCTGCCTAGTTGCCTACTACACATAGTATATGCTCCAGCCAGGATCCCTAGCGGCGACGAAAACAATGACATGTCAGTTTTCTGTGGCCGGTATTCATTGAATAGTGGCCGCAGAAACCCATGTCAGTGCACACTATGGAACGAGTGGCTGCGATCGCAAGCTCCATAGTGTGCTGTAGGGAGTTCTGATGCGGGCGCACACAGATGCGCCGACATCAGAACTCTGCAGACAGACAGATCTTTTCAGAGACCGGCCGTTCCGTGACCCAGCGGGGTCACAGAACGGCTGGTCTCTTACAGCGTCTGCATATGATGACGTAATGAATAATGCATTATAAAAATACATTTGAATAGGAAAACAATTCAGCTTGGTTATTTTCTTAATATAATGTTTTCCTATTTGTATAATTAACCCCTTAAGGACAGAGCCTGAAATGGCCTTATTGACAGAGACAAATTTTATGAATATGACCAGTGTCACTTTATTCATTAATAACTTCGGGATGCTTTTACCTATCCAGCCGATTCTGAGATTGTTTTCTCGTGACATATGGTACTTTTGGTGGGGCTTTTTGGGTCTGGTCCTGTGACATTGGGGTTGCAGGGCCGTTCCATGGCCTCCCTTCCCTGCATGTGCACGCTTTGCGGGGTTGGCGGTCGCTGACCGACACGGTGTGGAGTTAGCGTAGGGACCCGTGTGGACCAGAGGACCTGCGCGGTGGTACACGGGGCAATATGGCTTGATCAATTCATATACAGACACTCTGGTGTTGATTTTTAATATAGGCCTAGCGGCATTAGTATCAGCCATAGATGGGATGTGCAGCCGTTCCATTCTCTCCAGTTCGTGTTTCACATATGGTACTTTACATTTCTGGTAAAATGGAGTCAATACTCATAACAAATCTTTATGAAAAACACCAAAATAACGTGAAAAATTTAGAAAAAATGCATTTTTCCAACTTTGAAACCTTTCTGCTTATACAGAAAATGGTTATGCCACATAAATTATATATTAAATAGCATTAGCAACATGTCTACTTTATGTTGGTAGCTTTTATTAAACTATATTTCATTTTTTTTAGACAATAGAAAGCTTAAAACATTAGCAGCAATTTTCCAAATTTTCAGTAAAATTTCAAAATCAGATATTTTTAGGGACCTGTTCAGGTTTAGGCTATGTTCACACTATGTATGTGTGCGGCTGTATTTTTTATGCGGCTGTAAATGTGCGGCTGAAACTACGGCCGTGGGAAAAAATAGACATGCGGCTGAAAACATACGGTCATTTACTTGGAAATCTGGTTCCACTAAAAATAACAAATAAAATCTTAAGAAAGTGATGCAAACACCTCTGGAATGCATCTGGGAAAGCAGGGAAACAGTTTACATGAATTGCTATTACCGGGGTTTGCGATCCTCTGCAGTATGCCGATGCCGATGCCTCTCATGGTTAATATATTGAATTAATAAAACACATTTTCGTTGTAATAAAGTCCCTTTCATTGTTCAATAATTAAATTTCAATGATTCCATCATTTTGCAATTAACCCCTTCACGTCAGCCATCTGTATATATATGTTCCTATTGCACATGCCCCGTGCAGTAGGAATGTACATATACGTTCCTGACTTGAGGGGGCTTTGTGATGAGAACGGGATCGCTGCAGGGACAGCGATCCCGCTCTCATCTGTGTACAGCACCGGAGATAATGAGGATCAGCTGCGATTTCGCAGCTGACCCCCATTAACCCCTTAGTGACCGCCGAAACGGCGGTCACTAATGGGCCGCTGCTGCCGCTGTATTTCATCTCCCCCCACCGTAAATCCACGGTGGGGGGAGATGAAATAAGTAAAAATCAGACCCCAGATCAGCCCCCTAGTGCCCCAGTCACTAACCCCCCCTCCTGCGGCGGCCATCGGATCCAAGATGGCCGCCGCGATCACTGTGAACAGACTAATGTCTGTTCACAGTGATCAAAAAAGAAAAATGAATGAAAGCCCCATGCTCTCCGCCACCGGAGGTAGCGGAGAGCATGGGGCAGTCATCGGGACCCCCCCTGTGGGGTCCCGGTACAAGCGATCAGCGGTATATACTATATACCGCTGATCGCTTGTGCCATGTGCCTCCGGCACTTTTTATCCCCTGTCACCATGAATGATTGGTGACAGGGGATAAAAAGTGATGTCCCACCACCCCCCAAGTCGCCCCCCACCCCCCCAGTCACCCCCGTCCCCGAGTCACCCTCCCCTACCCCATATACTCACCTGCTCCTGGAGCTCCTTCCTCTTCCGTGTCCTGGCTGGTTATGAAGTGCGCATGCGCTCCACAACCAGCCAAGCTCTGAAAATTTAAAGTGACAGAGACCAATTTGGTCTCTGTCACTGAACTATGATTACTGTGATAGAAAATATCACAGTAATCATAGTAATACAGTGAACATGAATGTATAAAGTACAAAAAGTGACAAACATACAAAAACATAAAACACACACTTTTTATTATAGTAATAATTGCAGTTTACTCCCAAATTACCCCTAACCCCCCCCAGATTACCCGTAACCACCGCAGGTTGCCCGTAACCACCGCACGTTGCCCATAACCACCCCAGGTTGTCCGTAATCACGTCAGATTGCACGTAACCCCCAGATTACCCGTAACCACCGCACGTTGCCCGTAACCACCGCACGTTGCCCGTAACCACCACACGTTGCCCGTAACCACTGCACGTTGCCAGTGACCCCCTCCAGATTGTCCGTAAACACCCCAGATTGCCTGTAACCACCCCAAATTACATGTAACCACCCCAGATTAGCTATAAGCACTTCACTCTATCCGTAACAATTCTAGATTGTCTGTAACCCCCCCAGGTTGCCCGTAACCACCCCAGGTTGCCCGTAATCATGCCAGATTACATGTAACCCCCCAGATTGCACACAACCACCGCAGGTTGCCTCTGACCACCGCACCTTGCCTCTGACCACCGCACGTCGCCTCTGACCACCGCACGTCGCCTCTGACCACCGCACGTCGCCTCTGACCACCGCACGTCGCCTTTGACCACCGCACGTCGCCTATGACCACCGCACGTCGCCTATGACCACCGCACGTCGCCTATGACCACCGCACGTCGCCGATGACCACCGCACCTTGCATCTGACCACCGCACCTTGCCTCTGAACACTGCACCTTGCCTCTAACCACCCCAAATTGCCAGTGACCCCCTCCAGATTGCCCATAACCACGCCAGATTACAGGTACCCACCTCAGATTACCTATTAGCACTTCAGTTTATCCGTAACCACAGCAGGTTGCCTGTAACCACCCCAGATTGTCCGTAACCACCCCAGATTGTCCGTAACCACCCCACGTTGCCCGTAACCACATCAGGTTGCCTGTAACCACCCTAGATTGTCTGTAACCACAGCAGGTTGCCCGTAACCACCCCAGGTTGCCCGTAACCACCCTAGATTGTCCGTAACCACCACAGATTTTCCGTAACCACCCCAGATTGTCCGTAACCACCCCAGATTGTCCGCAACCACCCCAGATTGTCCGTAACCACCCCAGATTGTCCGCAACCACCCCAGATTGTCCGCAACCACCCCAGATTGTCCGTAACTACAGCAGGTTGCCTGTAACCATACCAGATTGTCTGTAACCACAGCAGGTTGTCCGTATTCACCCCACGTTGCCCGTAACCACCCCAGGTTGCCTCTAACCACCCCAGGTTGCCTCTAACCACACCAGGTTGCCTGTAACCACCCCAGGTTGTCGTAACCACAGCAGGTTGCCTGTGACCACCCCATGTTGACCGTATCCACCCCAGATTATCCGTAACCACCCCAGATTACCCGTAACCACCTCAGACTGCCCGTAACCACCCCAGATTACCCGTAACCACCCCAGACTGCCCGTAACCACCTCAGACTGCCCGTAACCACCTCAGACTGCCCGTAACCACCTCTAGATTACCCGGAACCACCCCAGACTGTCCGTAACCACCCCACATTACCTGTAATCTAATTTTTTTTATTGTATTTTAGTAACTGCGCTATTCTAATAACTGTTACTAGCTGCGGTTTTGCTCCAGCAAATTGGCGCTCCTTCCTTTCTGAGCCCTGCTGTGTGCCCATACAGTGGTTTATGCCCACATATGGGGTACCGTTGTACTCAGGAGAACCTGCGTTACAGATTTTGGGGTACATTTTTTCTCCTTTTCCTTGTGAAATTTACAAATTTCAAACTAAACCAACATATTTTTGGAAAAGTGGTAGTTAGTGTGAGTTCTACTGCTAATGACTTGGCGAGGTTAACCTATATGTTGTCTATACCCTAAAGACAATGGTAAATGTAGTAAAGAAAAAAGGAGGTTTATAGGTCCTCTAGACAAGTCTAAATGAGGTAAATGACAAGATGTGAAGATGATTTGCAGGATAATTTTACTGGTAGATAATTAAAAAATGTAATGTAACCAAAAGCATGATAAAAACATGGATTAAATCACAAGTGACATGGTAGAATACAGATAGATACAGATATATTATATAGAATGTAATTTGTACCAGAAAAAGAACGATAACAATAAATAGGAAAAGTAGGATAAGAAAAAATATAAAAATAACAATGAATAATGAAAAATGAAAAATGGAGAGATGAAAAATAAAATGAAAAAATCAAAAATGGAGTGATGAAAAATGAAAAAGATGAAAAAACACTGATAAAAAGGTTAAAAAATTGTGCACATAATTGGTATACCAAATAAACTCAATTCATCAGCACTATGTGCTAGAATTAATAATGATAAATCATATATAGAACCAAGTTCATAGTAAAATGGCGCTTTTGTACCACTTAGTTATGTCACACATGTATGAATATGTGCTACTCAAAACCAGTTGTAAAGTCTTACGTGGTAGCACTCATATGGCGAACTGTTCCTATGGCAAATGCGCCTGATATACAGTCAGCTGGAATAGGTTGAGTGTTAGTTATCGCATATATGTAGCGATGAGCATGCGTTTGCTAATAAAGTTAAGTGGTGTATGTTACACCTCTCACCGTTCCTGCGGAATGTAGGGTCCCCGGAGTGGCTGGCTCGTATGTTCAGACTTGCCGGTCTTGGTTAAGCTGTTCCGTGCTCAGACCCTGAGAGCGAGTACCATGCTCTGATGCTGGGAGCAAGTGCCGTGCTTAGGTGCTGGAAGCGAGTGCCGTGCTCAGCCCAGGTATATATACAGATCGGAGCTCCGTACATGCGCAGTGAGGTGTGTTGCCCGCGGGACCTCGTGGTGGTTTTAGCGCCAAATTGGAAAAAGCTGTAAGCGTGGTATGCTTTTAGGTAATGGTTCTTAGGTAAGGTTCTGTTGATGGCTGATAGGATATTGTTAGTAGCTGGACGCGTTTCGATACTTTCTTAGTATCTTTTTCAACAGCAAGAAAGAAAATAATAATCAAGTCCTGGTATTGATGAGTATATATGTATATGCTATACATATATACTCATCAATACCAGGACTTGATTATTATTTTCTTTCTTGCTGTTGAAAAAGATACTAAGAAAGTATCGAAACGCGTCCAGCTACTAACAATATCCTATCAGCCATCAACAGAACCTTACCTAAGAACCATTACCTAAAAGCATACCACGCTTACAGCTTTTTCCAATTTGGCGCTAAAACCACCACGAGGTCCCGCGGGCAACACACCTCACTGCGCATGTACGGAGCTCCGATCTGTATATATACCTGGGCTGAGCACGGCACTCGCTTCCAGCACCTAAGCACGGCACTTGCTCCCAGCATCAGAGCATGGTACTCGCTCTCAGGGTCTGAGCACGGAACAGCTTAACCAAGACCGGCAAGTCTGAACATACGAGCCAGCCACTCCGGGGACCCTACATTCCGCAGGAACGGTGAGAGGTGTAACATACACCACTTAACTTTATTAGCAAACGCATGCTCATCGCTACATATATGCGATAACTAACACTCAACCTATTCCAGCTGACTGTATATCAGGCGCATTTGCCATAGGAACAGTTCGCCATATGAGTGCTACCACGTAAGACTTTACAACTGGTTTTGAGTAGCACATATTCATACATGTGTGACATAACTAAGTGGTACAAAAGCGCCATTTTACTATGAACTTGGTTCTATATATGATTTATCATTATTAATTCTAGCACATAGTGCTGATGAATTGAGTTTATTTGGTATACCAATTATGTGCACAATTTTTTAACCTTTTTATCAGTGTTTTTTCATCTTTTTCATTTTTCATCACTCCATTTTTGATTTTTTCATTTTATTTTTCATCTCTCCATTTTTCATTTTTCATTATTCATTGTTATTTTTATATTTTTTCTTATCCTACTTTTCCTATTTATTGTTATCGTTCTTTTTCTGGTACAAATTACATTCTATATAATATATCTGTATCTATCTGTATTCTACCATGTCACTTGTGATTTAATCCATGTTTTTATCATGCTTTTGGTTACATTACATTTTTTAATTATCTACCAGTAAAATTATCCTGCAAATCATCTTCACATCTTGTCATTTACCTCATTTAGACTTGTCTAGAGGACCTATAAACCTCCTTTTTTCTTTACTATATTTTTGGAAAAATTCACGTTTTTCATTTTTACTGGCCAATTTTGAATACTTTCCTCTAATACCTGTGGGGCCAAAATGCTCGTCCTACCCCAAGATGAATTCTTTGAGGGGTGTACTTTCCGAAATGGGGTGACTTTTGGGGGGATTCTATTCTGTAGACATTACAGGGGCGCTGCAAACGCACCTGGTGCTCAGAAACTTCAGAAAAATCTGCAGAGAAAATGCTAATTGGCGCTCCTTCCCTTCTGAGCCCGGCTGTGTGCCCATACAGTGGTTTATGCCCACATATGGGGTACCGTTCTACTCAGGAGAACCTGCGTTACAGATTTTGGGGTGAATTTTCTCTCCTGTTCCTCGTGAAATTGAGAAATTTCAAACTAAAGGAACATATTATTGGAAAAATTTGAGTTTTTCATTTTTACTGTCTACTTTTGAATACTTTCCTCTAATACCTGTGGGGTCAAAATGCTCACCACACACCAAGATGAATTCTTTGAGGGGTGCACTTTCCAAAATGGGGTGACTTATGGCGAGATTTTACTCCGCTGGCACTACAGGGGCACTGCAAACCCACCTGGCGCTCAGAAACTTCTTCAGCAAAATCTGCATTGAAAAAGCTAATTGGCGCTCCTTTCCTTCTGAGCCCTGCTGTGTGCCCATGCAGTGGTTTATGCTCACATATGAGGTACCTTTTTACTCAGGAGAACCTGTGTTACAAATTTTGGAGTACTTTTTTTCTCTTTTTCCTCGTGAAATTGAAAAATTTCAAACTAAACGAACATATTATTGGAAAAAATTTGAGTTTTTCATTTTTACTGTCTAATTTTGAATACTTTCCTCTAACACCTGTGGGGTCAAATTGCTCATCCTACCCGAAGATGAATTCTTTGAGGGGTGTACTTTCCAAAATGGGGTGACTTATGGGGTTTTTTCTCTCTGCTGACACTACAGGGGCTCTGCAAATGCACCTGGCGCTCGGAAACTTCTTCAGCAAAATCTGCAATGGAAAAGCTAATTGGTGTTCCTTCCCTTCTGAAACCCGCTGTGTGCCCATGCAGTGGTTTACGCCCACATATGGGGTACCGTAGTACTCAAGAGAACCCGTGTTACAAATTTTGGGGTGCTTTTTCTCTCATGTTCCTTTTGAAAATGAGAAACTTTAATCTAAATGTATATATTATTGGAAAATTTTAATTTTTCATTTTTTTACGGCCTATGGTGAATACTTTCCTCCAGCCCCTGTAGGGTTAAAATGCTCATTATACCCCTAGATTAATTCTTTAAGGTGTCTAGTTTCCAAAATGGTGTCACTTATGGGGGTTTCCAGTATACAAACCTCCTAAATCAACTTAAAATAATAATAACTGGTCCCTAAAAAAATCAGTTTTGGAAACTTTCACGAAAATGTGGTAATTTGCTGATAAATTTCTAAGCCCCGTAACACCCTAAAAAAGTAAAATATGTTTATGAAATGAATCCAGAATAAAGAGGACATATTGGTAATGTGACTTAGTAACTAATTATGTAATACAACTTTCTTTTTTTAGAAGCAGAGAATTTCAAAGTTCATAAAATGCTAATTTTTTCAATTTTTCATGATATTTTTATGTTTTTCACAAAAAACACACAAAGTAGTGACCAAATTTTGCCACTAATATAAAGTGCCATATGTGACGAAAAAACAATCTCAGAATCGCTAGCATACGTTAAAGCATCACTGAGCTATAAGCGAATAAAGTGAGACAGGTCAGATTTTGAAAAATGAGCCTGGTCTTTTAGGTGCAAATAGGCTTGGTCTTGAAGGGGTTAAATATACTGTTAAAAAATAAATATATATATATAAATATACATTTATTTATATATATATATTTATTTTAACAGTATATTTAATTGCACAATGATGGATTCATTAGAATTAAATTATTGAATAACGAAAGGGACTTTATTACAAAGAAAATGTGTTTTATTAATTTAATATATTAACTATTAGAGGCATTGGCATTTGGCATCATTGCCGGCTATTTTTGAAGTACTCTGTACGAACCGCCTGTCAATCCACGGCCGCATTTCCAGCCGCAAACAATGGTCTTGTTCATTTTTTACGGGTCCGTTTACGATCGGGCCGTAGATTGATACATAGTGTGCACTGTGCAGCCGTATATCGTATACTTTCCAGCTTACGCATGAACCGGAAAAATTCCGGCCAATGATTTACCGCCCGCAATACAGCCTTAGGCTAGGTTCACACTATGTAACTGTGCGGCTGTATTTTTTATGCGGTTGTAAATGTGCGGATGAAACTACGGCCGTGGGAGAAAATAGACATGTGGCTGAAAACATACGGTCATTTACTTGGAAATCTGGTTCAACTAAAAATAACAAATAAAATCTTAAGAAAGTGATGCAAACACCTCTGGATGCATCTGGGAAAGCAGGGAAACAGTTTACATGAATTGCTATTACCGGGGTTTGCGATCCTCTGCAGTATGCCGAATGCCGATGCCTCTCATGGTTAATATATTGAATTAATAAAACACATTTTCTTTGTAATAAAGTGCCCTTTTGTTGTTCAATATTTTAATTCTAACAAATCCATCATTTTGCAATTAAATATACTGTTAAAATAAATATATATATAAATAAATGTATATTTATATATATATTTATTTTTTGACAGTATATTTAATTGCACAATGATGGATTCGTTAGAATTAAATTATTGAACAACGAAACTGATTTTATTTCAACGAAAATGTGTTTTATTAATTAAATACTAATTAATACAGGAAGCTCCAGTAAGCCGTTAATTCATATTGTCGGCAATAGAGCTTTCTGTACTAATCATCACTTTAATTAAAACATCAAATGTTTCTTCTAATTATGTTATCACAATAGCATTATTAGAAGAAACATTTAGAATTATATGTGCGCTCAGCTGATTGGCTGATCGCCTGAGCGCACATATAAAGAGCCGGTCCGCAGTACAGTGACTTCATTGTGCTGCGGACCAGCGAAGAGGACACATCGGGGTGAGTATAGAGCTCTCCCCACCCCCTCCCCAGCACTGCACCCCTCCCAGCAAGGAAGGGGGGTCACTTAACCCCTTTCTTGCTGGGATGGGTGCAGTCTGACATTAGTCTGGCCCCCAAGGGGTTAAGGGGGATGCAATACATCCTCCCTTGGGGGCCAGACTGTAAGCAGCGATCTGTAAAGATGCTGCATACTGTAAGGAGCACAACACCGCTCACAATGATGGGTGTTGTGCTCCTGTTTGTGTGTTTTTTGTGTGTTTCTCCCTTTTTGTTTTTCAGATATCGGTATCCTGGGGATTACGTCGGATTCCGTGGACTACGTCGATGACCAGCGGTTGTTTGTTGTTTTTTTTTTATAAAATGGTCAATGAGGGGTGTGGGGGTGTTTTTATTTGAATAACATTTTTTTTTAACTTGTGTCTTGTCTTTATTTCTTTACTTTATAGACTTAGTAGTGGAAGCCGTCTAATAGACGGAATCCATTACTAAGTTGGGGTCAAGTGTTAGCCGGTATAAAATAGCTAACACTAACCCCCTATTATTACCCCAGTACCCAATGCCACCAGGGGTACTGGGAAGAGCCGGGTGCCAGTGGTCACGGAGCGTCAAAATTGGCGCTCCTGGACCGGGCGGCACCAGGCTGGTAAGATTTAGGCTGGGGAGGGCCTAAACCAATGGCTCTTCCCACCCTGGTGTTACCAGGCTGCTTTCGTTTGGTTTTTAACCCGGCTGGTTATAAAAATAGGGGGGACCCTATGTGTTTAAAAAAAAAATAATAATAATAATTTAAAAAAACGCATAGGGTCCCCCCTATTTTTATAACCAGCCGGTTTAAAAACCAAACGACAGCAGCCTGGTAATACCAGGGTGGGAAGAGCCATTGGTTTAGGCCCTCCCCAGCCTAAATCTTACCAGCCTGCTGCCGCCCGGTCCAGGAGCGCCAATTTTGACGCTCCGGGACCACTGGCACCCGGCTCTTCCCAGTACCCCTGGTGGCATTGGGTACTGGGGTAATAATAGGGGGTTAGTGTTAGCCATTTTATACCGACTAACATTAGGCCCCAACTTAGTAATGGATTCCGTCTATTAGACGGCTTCCACTACTAAGTCTATAAAGTAAAGAAATAAAGACAAGACACAAGTTAAAAATTTTTTTATTCAAATAAAAACACCCCCGCACCCCTCATTGACCATTTTATTTAAAAAAAACAAACAAACAACAACCGCTGGTCATCGACGTAGTCCACGGAATCCGACGTAATCCCCAGGATACCGATATCTGAAAAACAAAAAGGGAGAAACACACAAAAAACACACAAACAGGAGCACAACACCCATCATTGTGAGCGGTGTTGTGCACCTTACAGTATGCAGCATCTTTACAGATCGCTGCTTACAGTCTGGCCCCCAAAGGGTTAAGGGAGGATGTATTGCATCCCCCTTAACCCCTTAGGGGCCAGACTGATGTCAGACTGCACCCATCCCAGCAAGAAAGGGGTTAAGTGACCCCCCTTCCTTGCTGGGAGGGGTGCAGTGCTGGGGAGGGGGTGGGGAGAGCTCTATACTCACCCCGATGTGTCCTCTTCGCTGGTCCGCAGCACAATGAAGTCACTGTGCTGCGGACCCGCTAATTATATGTGCGCTTAGCCGATCAGCCAATCAGCTGGGCGCACATATAATTCTAAATGTTTCTTCTAATAATGCTATTGTGATAACATAATTAGAAGAAACATTTGATGTTTTAATTAAAGTAAAGTGATGATTAGTACAGAAAGCTCTTTTGCCGGCAATATGAATTAACGGATTACTGGAGCTTCCTGTACTAATTAATATTTAATTAATAAAACACATTTTCGTTGAAATAAAATCAGTTTCATTGTTCAATAATTTAATTTTAACGAATCCATCATTGTGCAATTAAATATACTGTCAAAAAATAAATATATATATAAATATACATTTATTTATATATATATATTTATTTTAACAGTATATTTAATTGCTAAATGATGGATTCGTTAGAATTAAATTATTGAACAACGAAAGGGACTTTATTACAAAGAAAATGTGTTTTATTAATTTAATATATTAACTATTAGAGGCATCGGCATTCGGCATCATTGCCGGCTATTTTTGAAGTACTCCGTACGGACCGCCTGTCAATCCACGGCCGCATTTCCAGCTGCAAACAATGGTCTTGTTCATTTTTTACGGGTCCGTTTACGATAGGGCCGTAGATTCATACATAGTGTGCACTGTGCAGCCGTATATCGTATACTTTCCAGCGTACGCATGAACCATCAAAAATACCGCCGCACAATTACAGCCGCAAATACAGCCGCACAGTTACATAGTGTGAACCTAGCCTCAAAGTGTATTTGAGGGGACTGTATGTTAGAAAGCCCCACAAAGCACCCCATTTCAGAAACTGCACCCCCTAAACTCTGCAAAAGCACATCCAGAAAGTGTTTAACCCTTTAGGGGAGTCACAGAAATAAAAGGTAAGTGTGTAAGAAATTTGAAAAATTTTATTTTCTGTGCAGAGATTTTATTGTAATCCAATATCTTTCATAATGATAAACCTATTAGCAGAGAAATGCACCCCAATATTGATTGCCCCGTTTCTGCAGTTTATAGAAATACCCCATATGTGGCCCTATTGCGCTATTTGACGCAACCACAAGCCTCAGATATAAGGGAGCGCCTAGTGAATTTCAACGCCTCCGTTATGTTTGGTCATTTTTGACTGTACCACTTCAGGTTAGCAGAGGCTCTGGGGTGCCAAAACCTAAAAAACACCCCTAAAGGTACACTATTTAGAAAACTACACCCTTCAAGGAATGTAACAAGGGGTGTGGTGAGCATCTGGACCCCACAGGTGCTTCACAGATTTTCAGAACAATGTGGTGTAAAAAAGGAAAAATTCTATTTTTTACACTAAAATGTTTTTCTAGCCTTCATTTTTCAATTTTACAAGTGGATAAAAGAAAAAAAAACACCAAATGTGTAGCGCAGTTTCTCCCGAGTACAGAAATACCCCACATGTGGACATAAAGTGCCAAGCAGGCGCACGACGAGCCTCCAAAGGGAAGGAGCGCCAATTGGCTTTTGGAAGCTGGATTTTACTGGAATGGATTTCAAGGTTCATGTCGCAGTTACAGAGCCCTTGTGCTGCCAAAACACTGGAAACCCCCCACAAGTGACCCCATTCTTGAAACTACACCCCTCATGGAATCTAACAAGGGGTGCAATGAGGATATGGACCCCACTGGTGACGGGCACAAATGTGGAACAATGTGACGTGAAAGTGAAAATTTTCATTTTTTCACTTTCACGGCACAAATGTGCCCATCATCAAGGGGTCCGTATCCTCAGTGCACCCCTTGTTAGATTCCTTGAGGGGTGTAGTTTCCAGAATGGGGTCACTTGTGGGGGGTTTCCAGTGTTTTGGCAGCACAAGGGCTCTGTAAATGCGACATGGCGTTCATCATCCATTCTGGCCAAATCCAACCTTCAAAATCCAAATGGCGCTCCTTCCCTTCGGAGGCTTGCCCTGCGCCCACATGGTGCTTTATGTCCACAAGTGGGGTATTTACGGACTCGGGGGAAATTGCTCTACACATTTTGTGTGTTTTTTTCTCTTTTAACCCCTTGTGAAAACGAAAAATTTAAGGCTAAACCAACATTATAATGTAAAAAATTTAATATTTCATTTTCTCACATATTGTTCCACATTTGTGCCCGTCACCAGTGGGGTCCTTATGCTCACTACACCCCTTGTTACATTCCCTGAGGGGTGTAGTTTCCATAATGGGGTCACTTGTGGGGGGGTTCAACTGTCTTGGCAACACAGAGGCCCTTCAAATGCAACAAGGCCCTCGAAATCCATTTCAGCCAAATCCATCCTCCAAAAGCCAAATGGCGCTCCTTCCTTTTTGAGGCTTACCATGCACCCGCATGGCGCTTTATGTCCACATGTGGGGAATTTCCGTACTCAGGGGAAATTGCTCTACACATTTAGTGTTTTTTTTTATCTTTTAACCCCTTGTGAAAATGAAAAAATCCAGACAAGATCAATGATTTAGTGTAAAAATTAAACATTTTATTACACTATATGTTAGCCTAGCCTTGATTTTTTCCTTTTACACAAGGGGTTAAAAAAGAAAGTGAACAAAAAACGTGTAGGGTAATTTCCCCTGAGTACGAAAATACCCCACATGTGGGCATAATGTGCCATATGGGCACAGGGCAACCCACCAAAGGGACAGAGCGCCATTTAGAGGCTAGAATGGAGGATGGAGGCCATGTCGCAATTAAAAAGCTCCTGTGCTGCCATTACAGTAGAAACCCCCACAAGTGACCTTATTCTGGAAACTACACCCCATAAGGAATCCAACAAGGGGTGCAGTGAGCATATAGACCCCACTGGTGACGGGCACATATGTGGAACATGTGGTGTGAAAATAAAAAATAAAATTTTTTCTTTTTCACGCCACAAATGTGCCAGTCACCAGGAAGCCATATCCCCGCTGCCCCCCTCCTTAGATTCCTTAAGGGGTTTAGTTTCCAGAATGGGGTCACTTGTGGGGGGTTTCTACTTCCCTGGCAGCACAGAGGCTTTATAATTGCATCATGGCATCCTCTAATGGGAATGGCGGCCATATCTATTTAGCTGGGGAAAAGGGACAATTCTAATTTATTTGGGGGTATTAGGCCAATTATTAGTTTATAAGGTTGAAAATGACAGGTGTCCATCAAATTCAACCTGTGTTGATCCAGAGGAAGGCAAAAAAAAACCCTTGTGAGGCAGATGACAGTAGCCTCATCACAGGGGAAAAATTCCTTCCCGACTCCATAATGGCGATCAGAATAATCCCCGGATCAACTTGACCCCTGAAATAGGAATAAGGGACAGAATTAAGAAAATGTAGAACTCCGATGACGTGTGGTACGCCTTGAAGCCATCCAGTATGCAGAGGCCGGGGTGATCAGGACAGGTGTCACACTGGAAAATGGTGTCCTTCCTGATCCCACTGTTATGCCACACTCTGCACTTCTTCTAGGGTCTCCTGTTTTCCAGTGTGGGGGACGTCACCTGGAAAATGTTTTCCTGGTGCGATACGGGGTCCCACATATCCAGAAGCGCTGGGTCCGCTCCATGGCTGCTAAATATTAGGGCTCTATTACTGCTTCTGATATTTTTGGATCGTGCCACAAGCTGTGTAGGTGTAGTGTAGTGTTTTTTACGTGTTTTTTTGACAGTAAGAAAAAATATCCCTACGCCAAGAAAGGAGCTGCTGATAAATGCCACAATAACGTATGCCTTTGACGCCGAAAACACCCTGGGGGCCATCTTTATATGGGGACTAGTATATGGGGTATGTAAATGTTTAATGTAGTGTAGTGTAAAACTTTATTCCATGTAGTGTGGTGTAGTGTAGTGTTTTTTTGACAGTAAGAAAAAATATCCCTACGCCAAGAAAGGAGCTGCTGATAAATGCCGCACTTATGTGCGGCACTTATCAGCAGACAGTGGCGGTAGGATATAGGGGGGAAAAAATGCCTCTACGCCAAAAAGGAGGAGTTGCTGATCAGCGGCGCACTTATGTGCGATGCTGATCAGCACTCAGCGGCGTTAGGGCGCAAAAAAAGAAAAAAAAAAATTGAAAAAAAAAATCTTTTTAACCCAAAGCAACTGATCAGTGAATGATATTCACTGATCAGCCGCTAGGGGGCAGTAGAGCGACGCTGCCGGAGATTGCCGAGGCCTGCCGAACGTGAGGACCCGAGCGTTTCCGAAGATTTCTGACGCTGGACGACTAAACCCGGAAGTGACCCGAAGAAAACGCAAGGACGGCGCGGACCGCAGATCGTCGCTCCGGACGCCCAGATCAGGTGAGTATGGTACACCTGCACCACACACACCTTATCTTCTTTATTGAAAAGCCAACAGGTTACATGGTGCAGACAAGAAAAGGCCTTTTCTTGTCTGCACCATGTAACCTGTTGGCTTTTCAATAAAGAAGATATTACTTTTTTTGCCACAATCGGGTGAGTGCCATATTAACTCCTTTAAGTTGTTGTGTTCACACTGGACTTTGTTTCTGCTTGGTGAGCACCCCCGGTAGCACAGACTCTAATGGCAGGTCTCCACCTAAAGCACCTGAGACTAATTACCAGTATACAGGAGTGCCAAGGTCTATGCTTTCTGTGGACATTGTTCTTTTAGAAATGAGCTTTGCATTGAATTTTGCCTGGCTTGTAATACTCCATACCCTAGTTGGCAGTCTCCATAATGAGACACACTAAGGGTCCATTTACACAGAAATATTATCTGACAGATTATCTGCCAAAGATTTAAAGCCAAAGCCAGAAACAGACTATAAACAGATCAGATCATAAAGGAAAGCCTGAGATTTCTCCTTTTTTTCCAAACCCATTCCTGGCTTTGGCTTCAAATCTTTGCCAGAAAAATCTGACAGATAATCTTTCTGTGTAAATGGACCTTAATTCCCTACTTACACACTCCACAAACATATCTAGGGGCTAATTGCATTATAAATTTTGACACATACTGGCCCAGTGCGTTAAGGTAAGCTTTGTGCAGTGCTATGAGATATTAGTGCTCTACAATGATATTACTAAAACGCTAAATTATAGATCCCAACTGCATTTCGGATATCAAATTAATATTTTTTAAAAAAAATCATATATATATATATATATATATATATATATATATATATATATATATAAAATCATATTTAATTTAGTCTTTTGTAGCTTGATTCTGCTTTTTCTTATAGCAGCAAAATGTCATATCCTATCCTGAAATAACACATGGTATATTGAGTTGTTCTGATAATGATTACCCTATTGAAACACAGAAAGAATCCAGCAGGTATATTATTAATGTTATCTTGTTCGTTATATCATAAATAGTGCATACTTACATATGGCACTTTGTTGTATAGTAAATTTCCAATAATGTTCACTGATACTAGTATTTCAGGTTACTGATAAAAGTCTAACATTGTTGGTTCAATTAATTGCAAAACATTGATTTCCTTGGTTTCTGCCAGCAGGAGTCAGTGAACTGATTCATTTGTTCATTGATTTATTATATTATATCCCTACCTTAGTGATAATCTGTCTATTGCATCATTGCTGCCTACAACCATTTTCTTTGTGATCCTAAATGCATACAGTTGTATTAATAAAATAGCTTCTTATATACTGTACCATGTTGTTCTAATAAGAATATAGGACTATATTTGAGCTGAAATGTGTGCAATGTTTTACCATCGCTGCAATGTACTTTTTTTTTTTGTGGCAATGTTGGTGGAAGTGTTTAAAATTTTTGGTTCTGAAATTGTGTTCACACACATCACATTCTGAGCGGATTTCACACTGCGAGTTTCGTGAAACCTTCTGCCATACTTAACCCCTTAACGACATCGGGCGTAAGTATACGCCCCCGCAGGGTGGGCTTTAACGCAAATGGGCGTATACTTACGCCCGATGTTTCCCCGATCGCTGTGTGTTCACACACAGCGGTCGGGGAAGATGGCCTGCTATAATGTATAGCAGGCCATCTCTGCTCGTCGGCACGGGGGGTGATTAACCCCTCCCGTGCCGACGATCGCTGCTATATGCTGATCAATACAGATCAGCATATAGCAGCTAAATTCAGCTTTCCGGGTCATCGGTGACCCAGAAAGCAATGGCGATTGGTGCTGTCCGAGATAGCACCAATCGCCATTAGTGTCCCCACTAAAGATGGCCGCGGTGCCACCCCCACGATCGCCGTGATAGGCCGGCCAGTACCGGCCGGCCCATCACGGCGATCATACTGTAAAAAAACAGTGTCGCCGGGTTCTGCACCCCTCAGCTAGGTAGCTGAGGGCTGCAGAACAGGTGTGTGTGGTGCGTAGGGGCATTTTTTCCCCCTATATCCTACCACCACTGTCTGCTGATAAGTGCCGCACATAAGTGCGGCATTTATCAGCAGCTCCTTTCTTGGCGTAGGGATATTTTTTCTTACTGTCAAAAAAACACTACACTACACCACACTACATGGAATAAAGTTTTACACTACACTACATTAAACATTTACATACCCCATATACTAGTCCCCATATAAAGATGGCCCCCAGGGTGTTTTCGGCGTCAAAGGCATACGTTATTATTGCCTCCGACACTGAAGCAGTCAGTGAGGATTAATGGGGGGATCCTTCGTTCCTCCATTCATCCTCATTGTCCTCATCATCCAGTGACGTGTCTGGAGGTAGTGTAGTGTACACTGCCCCCCAGACACGTCTTTTCCGCCAGTACCGTCCCAATGAAGAGATGACGGTAAGGCGTGAAATTCTCCAAACTCTGTGAGTATACCTCAGAGTACACTTACAGATTTAGGGTACGTGCACACTGTGGAATGGCGAAGGATAACGCCGGTGGACTGATGTGGGCGCGTTCGTCTCCGCACATGTCATAGACTCCATTCTATGCACGGGCGGTTTCCGTAGTCCGTCCAAAGAATGAACACGTTTATTCTTTGGACAGAGGGCGGAATCCGCCCGTGCATAGAATGGAGTCTATGACATGTGCGGAGACGCATGCCTGCACCATTCCGCCGGTGGGTGCCAGCTGCGGAATGCACAAAGGGTTATCCTTCGCCATTCTGCAGTGTGCACGTACCCTTAGAGTGTATGAAGGAAGGGACACCCGAATCCAGCCCCCAGATGCCCCCCCCATCCTTGGAGTTAGTGGGAAGATCGTTCGGGAACTGATCTTCCCACTGCTGGATAAAGGTTACCACCACCTGTACGGGGATAACTTTTATACCAGCACCCCCTCTTCCGGTCCCTCGCTGCCCGAGCTACTGTAGCTTGCGGCATGATCCGAAAATATCAGAGGCCGTAATAAAGCCCTAATATTTAGCAGCCATGGAGCGGACCCAGCGCTTCTGGATATGTGGGACCCCGTATCGCACCAGGAAAACATTTTCCAGGTGACGTCCCCCACACTGGAAAACAGAAGACCCCAGAAGAAGCGCAGAGTGTGGGGAAAGGACGCCATTTTCCAGTGTGACACCTGTCCTGATCACCCCGGCCTCTGCATACTGGATCGCTTCAAGGCGTACCACATGTCACTGGAGTTCTACATTTTCTAAATTCTTTCCCTTATTCCTATTTCAGGGGTCATGTTGGTCCAGGGATTATTCTGATCGCCAATATGGAGTCGGGAAGGAATTTTTCCCCTGTGATAAGGCTACTGTCATCTGCCTCACGAGGGTTTTTTTTGCCTTCCTCTTGATCAACACAGGTTGAATTTGATGGACACCTGTCATTTTCAACCTTATAAACTAGTAATTGGCCTAATACCCCCAAATAAATTAGAATGGTCTCTTTTCCCCAGCTAAATAGATATGGCCGCCATTCCCATTAGAGGATGCCATGATGCAATTATAAAGCCTCTGTGCTGCCAGGGCAGTAGAAACCCCCCACAAGTGACCCCATTCTGGAAACTACACCCCTTAAGGAATCTAACAAGGGGGGCAGCGGGGATATGGCCCCCTGGTGACGGGCACATTTGTGGCGTGAAAATGAAAAAAAAATATTTTTTATTTTCACGGCACATGTTCCACATATGTGCCCGTCACCAGTGGGGTCCATATGCTCACTGTACCTCCTTGTTGGATCCCTATGGGGTGTAGTTTCCAGAATGGGGTCACTTGTGGGGGGTTTCTACTGTCCTGGCAGCACAGGAGCTTTGTAATTGCGACATGGCCTCCATCCTTCATTCCAGCCTCTAAATGGCGCTCTGTCCCTTTGGTGGCTTGCCCTGTGCCCATATGGCACATTATGCCCACATGTGGGGTATTTTCGTACTCAGGGGAAATTACCCTACGCGTTTTGTGTTCACTTTCTTTTTTAACCCCTTGTGGAAGAGGAAAAAATCAAGGCTAGACTAACATATAGTGTAAAAAATGTTTAAAGGACAAGTGCCATGAAAACCTTTTTCCCAGTAATTGAAGCACATTAAAAAGTTATATAACTCTGTAATATGCTTCAATCACCTATCTGCCTCCCTTCCCTGTCTTTTCCCCCCCTCCACCCCCCTACCAGGAAGTGTCCTGACTCACACAGACCTGATTACTGTCGTCACCGTCACCAAGCTCTTCTCTCAGCTCCTTCTCCTCTTACACTAGCCTCCCCCCTCCCCTGCCTTGTCAGGTGACAGGCTTGATCAGCTCCCATTGGCTGAACAACTGCAAACCATCACTTGTCACATCTCACTTGCTTATCTTCCCTCCGACTGACTCCGGCACGTAGGCAGCTCCCCCTCCCCTCATACCCTCTCTGCTGCTGCCGTGGACTCAGTGAAGGAGTCATGTCACTAGAGAAGATAAGCTGAGCAAGCAGAGTCACCTGACAAGGAGGGGAGGGGGAGGCTGGTGTAACAGGACTTAGAGCAGCCCTTCTGCTGATGACTCATCCTCACAAGAAGGAGCTGCCTGGTGACGACAGTAATTAGGTCTGTGTGAGTCAGGACACTTCCTGGTAAGGGGTTGAGGGGGGAAAAGACAGGGAAGGGAGGCAGATAGGTGATTGAAGCATATTACAGAGTTATATAACTTTGTAATGTGCTTCAATTACTGGGAAAAAGTTTTTCATGGCACTTGTCCTTTAATTTTTACACTAAATCATTGATCTTGTCTTGATTTTTTTCATTTTCACAAGGGGTTAAAAGATAAAAAAAAAAAAAAACACTAAATGTGTAGAGCAATTTCCCCTGAGTACGGAAATATCCAACATGTGGACATAAAGTGCCATGCGGGTGCAGGGTAAGCCTCCAAAGGGAAGGAGCACCATTTGGCTTTTGGAGGCTGGATTTGGCTGGAATGGATTTCGAGGGGCCATGTTGCATTTAAAAGGCCCCTGTGTTGCCAAGACAGTTGAACCCCCCCACAAGTGACCCCATTATGGAAACTACACCCATCAGGGAAAGTAACAAGGGGTGTAGTGAGCATATGGACCCCACTGGTGACGGCCACAAATGTGGAACAATATGGGTTGAAAATGAAATACTACATTTTTTACACTATAATGTTGGTTTAGCCTTAAATTTTTCGTTTTCACAAGAGGTTAAAAGAGAAAAAAACACACAAAATGTGTAGAGCAATTTCCCCCGAGTCCGTAAATACCCCAAATGTGGACATAAAGCACCATGTGGGCGCAGGGCAAGCCTCCGAATGGAAGGAGCGCCATTTGGATTTTGGAGGTTGGATTTGGCCAGAATGGATGATGAAGGCCATGTCGCATTTACAGAGCCCTTGTGCTGCCAAAACACTGGAAACCCCCCACAAGTGTCCCCATTCTGGAAACTCCACCCCTCAAGGAATCTAACAAGGGGTGCAGTGAAGATATGGACCCCTTGATGACGGGCACATTTGTGCCGTGAAAGTGAAAAAAATGAAAATTTTCACTTTCACGTCACATTGTTCCACATTTGTGCCCGTCACCAGTGGGGTCCATATCCTCATTGCACCCCTTGTTAGATTCCTTGAGGGGGTGTAGTTTCAAGAATGGGGTCACTTGTGGGGGGTTTCCAGTGTTTTGGCAGCACAAGGGCTCTGTAAATGCGACATGACCCTTCAAATCCATTCCAGTAAAATCCAGCTTGCAAAGGCCAATTGGTGCTCCTTCCCTTTAGAGGCTCGTCCTGCGCCCGCTTGGCACTTTATGTCCACATGTGGGGTATTTCTGTACTCGGGAGAAACTGCGCTACACGTTTGGTGTTTTTTTTTCTTTAATCCTCTTGTAAAAATGAAAAATGAAGGCTAGAACAACGTTTTAGTGTAAAAAATTTAATTTTTCCTTTTTTGCACCACATTGTTCTGAAAATCTGTGAAGCACCTGTGGGGTCCAGATGCTCACCGCACCCCTTGTTACATTCCTTAAAGGGGGGTAGTTTTCGAAATGATGTCCCATTAGGGGTGTTTTTTAGGTTTTGGCACCCCAGAGCCTCTGCCAACCTGAAGTGGTACGGTCAAATATGACCAAATATAACGGAGGCGTTGAAATTCACTAGGCGCTCCCTTATATCTGAGGCTTGGGGTTGTGTAAAATAGCGCAATAGGGCCACATATGGGGTATTTCTATAAACTGCAGAAACGGGGCAATCAATATTGGGGTGCATTTCTCTGCTAATAGGTTTATCATTATGAAAGATATTGGATTACAATAAAATCTCTGCACAGAAAATAAAAATTTTCAAATTTCCTTCACACTTAGCTTTTATTTCTGTGACTCCCCTAACGGGTTAAAAAACTTTCTGGATGTGCTTTTGCAGAGTTTGGGGGGTGCCGTTTCTAAAATGGGGTGCTTTGTGGGGCTTTCTAACATACAGTCCCCTTAAATACACTTGCAGGCCAGGTTCAGACTATGTAACTGTGCGGCTGTATTTGCGGCTGTAATTGTGCGGCGGTATTTTTGGTGGTTCATGCGTACGCTGGAAAGTATAGGATATACAGCTGCACAGTGCACACTAGGTAGGAATCTACGGCCCGATTGTAAATGGACCCGTAAAAAATGAACAAGACCATTGTTTGCGGCTGGAAACGCCGCCGTGGATTGACAGGCGGTCCGTACGGAGTACTTCAAAAATAGCCGGCAATGATGCCGAATGCCGATGCCTCTAATAGTTAATATATTAAATTAATAAAACACATTTTCTTTGTAATAAAGTCCCTTTCGTTGGTCAATAATTTAATTCTAAGGAATCCATCATTTTGCAATTAAATATACTGTTAAAATAAATATATATATATATATATATATAAATAAATGTATATTTATATATATATTTATTTTTTGACAGTATATTTAATTGCACAATGATGGATTCGTTAGAATTAAATTATTGAACAATGAAACTGAATTTATTTAATCGAAAATGTGTTTTATTAATTAAATATTAATTAGTACAGGAAGCTCCATAAGCCGTTAATTCATATTGCCGGCAAAAGAGCATTCAGTACTAATCATCACTTTACATTAATGAAAACATCAAATGTTTCTTCTAATTATGTTATCACAATAGCATTATTAGAAGAAACATTTAGAATTATATGTGCGCTCAGCTGATTGGCTGATCAGCTGAGCGCACATATAATTAGCGGGTCCGCAGCACAGTGACTTCATTGTGCTGCGGACCAGCGAAGAGGACACATCGGGGTGAGTATAGAGCTCTCCCCACCCCCTCCCCAGCACTGCACCCCTCCCAGCAAGGAAGGGGAGGTCAGTTAACCCCTTCCTTGCTGGGATGGGTGCAGTCTGACATCAGTCTGGCCCCCAAGGGGTTAAGGGGGATGCAATACATCCTCCCTTAAACCCTTGGGAGCCAGACTGTAAGCAGCGATCTGTAAAGATGCTGCATACTGTAAGGTGCACAATACCGCTCACAATGATGGGTGTTGTGCTCCTGTTTGTGTGTTTTTTGTGTGTTTCTCCCTTTTTGTTTTTCAGATATCGGTATCCTGGGGATTACGTCGGATTCCGTGGACTACGTCGATGACCAGCGTTTTTTTTTTTTTTTTATAAAATGGTCAATGAGGGGTGTGGGGGTGTTTTTATTTGAATAAAAAAATTTTTTAACTTGTGTCTTGTCTTTATTTCTTTACTTTATAGACTTAGTAGTGGAAGCCGTCTAATAGACGGAATCCATTACTAAGTTGGGGCCTAGTGTTAGCCGGTATAAAATGGCTAACACTAACCCCCTATTATTACCCCAGTACCCAATGCCACCAGGGGTACTGGGAAGAGCCGGGTGCCAGTGGTCCCGGAGCGTCAAAATTGGCGCTCCTGGACCGGGCGGCAGCAGGCTGGTAAGATTTAGGCTGGGGAGGGCCTAAACCAATGGCTCTTCCCACCCTGGTGTTACCAGGCTGCTGTCGTTTGGTTTTTAACCCGGCTGGTTATAAAAATAGGGGGGACCCTATGCGGTTTTTTTTGAATAAATAAATAATTAAAAAAAATCGCATAGGGTCCCCCCTATTTTTATAACCAGCCGGGTTAAAAACCAAACGACAGCAGCCTGGTAACACCAGGGTGGGAAGAGCCATTGGTTTAGGCCCTCCCCAGCCTAAATCTTACCAGCCTACCCCTGGTGGCATTGGGTACTGGGGTAATAATAGGGGGTTAGTGTTAGCAATTTTATACCGGCTAACACTAGGCCCCAACTTAGTAATGGATTCCGTCTATTAGACGACTTCCACTACTAAGTCTATAAAGTAAAGAAATAAAGACAAGACACAAGTTAAAAAATTTTTTTATTCAAATAAAAACACCCCCACACCCCTCATTGACCATTTAATAAAAAAAAAAAAAAAAAACGCTGGTCATCGACGTAGTCCACGGAATCCGACGTAATCCCCAGGATACCGATATCTGAAAAACAAAAAGGGAGAAACACACAAAAAACACACAAACAGGAGCACAACACCCATCATTGTGAGCGGTGTTGTGCACCTTACAGTATGCAGCATCTTTACAGATCGCTGCTTACAGTCTGGCCCCCAAGGGGTTAAGGGAGGATGTATTGCATCCCCCTTAACCCCTTGGGGGCCAGACTGATGTCAGACTGCACCCATCCCAGCACGGAAGGGGTTAACTGACCCCCCTTCCTTACTGGGAGGGGTGCAGTGCTAGGGAGGGGGTGGGGAGAGCTCTATACTCACCCCGATGTGTCCTCTTCGCTGGTCCGCAGCACAATGAAGTCACTGTACTGCGGACCGGCTCTTTATATGTGCGCTGAGCCGATCAGCCAATCAGCTGAGCGCACATATAATTCCAAATGTTTCTTCTAATAATGCTATTGTGATAACATAATTAGAAGAAACATTTGATGTTTTCATTAAAGTAAAGTGATGATTAGTACAGAATGCTCTTTTGCCGGCAATATGAATTAACGGCTTATGGAGCTTCCTGTACTAATTAATATTTAATTAATAAAACACATTTTCGATGAAATAAATTCAGTTAAGTTGTTCAATAATTTAATTCTAACGAATCCATCATTGTGCAATTAAATATACTGTCAAAAAATAAATATATATATAAATATACATTTATTTATATATATATATATTTATTTTAACAGTATATTTAATTGCAAAATGATGGATTGGTTTAAATTTAATTATTGAACAACGAAAGGGACTTTATTACAACGAAAATGTGTTTTATTATTTTAATAGAATAACCATGAGAGACATCGGCTATAGTGCAGAGGATCGCAAACCCCGGTAACAGCAATTCATGTAAACTGTGTTCCCTGCTTTCCCAGATGCATCCAGAGGTGTTTGCATCACTTTCTTAAGATTTTATTTGTTATTTTTAGTTGAACCAGATTTCCAAGTAAATGACCGTATGTTTTGAGCCGCATGTCTATTTTTTCCCACGGCCGTAGTTTCATCCGCACATTTACAGCCGCATAAAAAAATACAGCCGCACAGTTACATAGTGTGAACCTAGCCACAGGCTGCGTTCACGCTACGTATATTTCAGTCAGTATATTTCAGTCAGTATTGCAACCAAAACCAGGAGTGGATTAAAAACATAGAAAGGATCTGTTCACACAATGTTGAAATTGAGTGGATGGCTGCCATTTAATGGCAAATATTTGCTGTTATTTTAGAACAACGGCTGTTATATTGAAATAATGGCAGTTATTTACTGTTAAATGGCGGCCATCCACTCAATTTCAACATTGTGTGAACAGATCCTTTCTGTGTTTTTAATCCACTCCTGGTTTTGGTTGCAATACTGACTGAAATATACTGACTGAAATATACGTAGTGTGAACATAGCCTTAGGCTATGTTCACACAACGTATGTTTGAGGCTGTATAGCAACCAAAACAAGGAGTGGATTAAAAACACAGAAAGGCTCTGTTCACACAATGTTGAAATCTAGTGGATGGCCGTCATTTAATGGCAAATAGTTGCTATTATTTTAAAACAACGGCTGTTATATTGAAATAATGCAAGTTATTTACCGTTATATGGCAGCCATCCACTCAATTTCAACATTGTGTGGACAGAGCCTTTCTGTGTTTTCAATCCACTCCTGGTTTTGGTTGCTATGAGGACCTGACATGAGGACCAAATACAGCCTCAAATATACATAGTGTGAACCCAGCCTTACTTAACCTGAACAGGTCCCTAAAAATATCTGATTTTGAAATTTTACTGAAAATTTGGAAAATTGCTGCTAATGTTTTAAGCTTTCTATTGTCTAAAAAAAATGAAATATAGTTTAATAAATGCCGCCAACATAAAGTAGACATGTTGCTAATGCTATTAAATATATAATTTATGTGTCATAACCATTTTCTGTATAAGCAGAAAGCTTTCAAAGTTGGAAAAATGCATTTTTTCACAATTTTTTACGTTATTTTGGTGTTTTTCATAAAGATTCGTTAGGAGTATCGACTCCATTTTACCAGAAATTTAAAGTACATTATGTCACGATAAAACAGTCTCAGAATCGGCTGGATAGGTAAAAGCATCCCGAAGTTATTAATGACTAAAGTGACACTGGTCATATTCATAAAATTTGTCTCTGTCCTTAAGGCCATTTCAGGCTCTGTCCTTAAGGGGTTAAAAAAACAAAACACAGATTTAACTATTTAGCTGCGGGGCTGGTAAAAATAATAAACAGCAAATGCTTACCCGCTTGTACTCCCTCAGCGCTCTCCTGCTTCAGTCTCCTGGTCCCAGCTCATTAACAGCCCACTCAGCACTTATTGCTATGTGTGCTATGGTGAATTGTTATGCGGGTGCACACTGATACGCTCGCATCCCAATTCATCACAAATGAAGTTCATCCAGGGGGTACTGCAGTACCGCCCGGGATAAACTTCACTGACACCGGCCGTTCTGTGACATGGCCAACTCACAGAACAGCCGGTGTCTCAGGGAGTATGAACCTGGCCTGAATGTGCAGGAAAATTGCAGTATAAATGTAATGTATGAGGGCTTTTGACATACATTTTAGGGAAATACTGCAGATTTTATACACAACAATATAATAAAAAAAAAAGAAACAGAAAACATAAAAACATAAAAACAAACTTCTCCTTGTTCAGTAATATACTGTATACTGTGTAAATATGCTTAGAATGCTATTAACAAGTCTTAACAGTTTATGTTTCATCACATAACAAAACGCAAAATAGACAGCACAAAATCTAAATCAAATCAATATTCGCCTTCAAAACAGCATTATTTCTTCTCAGTTTTGGAAGCACACACATATACACACAGAAAGCCACACACATACACACTATACGGACAACAGTATTGGGACCCCTCCTCCACACTACTAAAGTTTATATTTTCAGGGCAAACACTGAAAATATATGGTGGCATTGTGGAGATTTAGTGATATGCTTGATCATCAGGACTTTTGTACTACCAGCTCCACAATACTTACTTTTTAGTACATTTTAGTTTTTTTTTTATTCTTACTTTTAATTTTAAATGTACCGTTTAACATTATGGAGCACTGCATAAAACATGATTCCTTCATTTTAGATTTTCTTCAATACATAATTTTACTTTAAATGTTACAATTATGTTAACCATAGGTTTAGATAAAACGTAACACTCTTTCTGCACATTTGTAAAGAACAATCTAAGAAGATCCGCTTAGCTTTAAAGCTGATGGAAGTAACATTGCTTTTTATGAGTGAAAGGGCTTAAGGCTAAAGTAACTGTAGACACCATTCTTAATTATATTTAGTTCACTCTAAAATCCATTGCATATATTAAGAAAATAATTTTTTGACTGCTCTCCTTATAGTTTTCAAACAGTATTAGAAAGGGGTTTTAGAATTCACTCCACTGCCAGCTTTACTAAATTTGGCACACTAGGTACTGGATGGATAATAATTTATCTATTCATCTAGGAACATAAGAATTAGGTATAAGGAAAGTTCACTTGAAATGTCTGAAATCACTCCAGGGTTTCCAACGTTGGTGTCTACGTGTAGATATATTCACTGAAGACAAAGTAATTTTGTGTCCAAATTATGAGTAAAGGCCATATTACATAGCAAAATTTGCCAGGGGAAATAAATGTCCACTTTCCCTTAGTTCCCCGCTTACAGCCTGTGCTATTACATGCACAGACAGCGAGCAGTGAGCAGTGGAAGTGGGCCGCAAGGAACAGCGGGATGGGTTGACCAAACAATCCTTAGATCGTTCGGGTGGCCCATTGGAGTCAACAGCGGTCTGCTGCTTCCGCTCCTCTTGCACAGGGTGACGTGCAGCAGACTGTTGCTGCAAAAATCGTGACCACGATCAGCCGACATTGTGCACGTCAGGCGAATTGTGACCTTTTATTATGTCATATTACCTGAAACGGCCAGGTAAGGCTTATAATTGTTGCATGTAATAGGGCCTTTAGTTTGTCGAAAAATGTAAGTTAAAGAAGGAGATATAGGAAACTTCCAAGACCATGATTTTTGTTTTCTAATTAATACATTTCCTTATTCCATGTACAACTGTACTAAACACCTTACGTAAAGGCTGATGATGCAAGCGATAACGATAGATGCACTAACACAATTTATTAAATAAATCTCAATGACAGAATTACATTTCACATTTACAGAACCATGTATTAGCTTATGCTGAAAGGGATTTTCTGAGCAACATAAACTCAGGAGCTTTCCACAGGAGACCTCCACATTAATCACTGATCGGTGGAGTGCCAACAGCCTTCACTAGTAATGTTCAGCTGTTCGTCACTTGTACTATTAAGTGAATAGAGTTTGTCTCTATTCACTTGAACTATCATGTGGATTTGCAGTCTACTTCGGCCAGTATATCTACATACCCGTAAGTCCAGGGGCGACTCTATGTGTTTAGAGCGGGCCGCGCGGTGGCTGCGCTCTGAACTGCTGCGGTCCCAGGTGCTGCTTGTATCCCGGGTCTGCGGCTATTAGGTCCGATCGCGGTGCCCACTAATAAGCTAATCGGATGCAGCTGTCAAAGTTGACAGCTGCATCCGATTACTTGATGCAGCAATTCCATGGTGTCTACTGGGGTGGATCGCTTCTCTGGGACATTGTCCCCGAGGAGCGATCCACACATCCTTCTCCGCCGGGGCTCAGCGCCGTAATGGTGCTGATCCCGGCTCAGCGCCGTAATGGTGCTGATCCCGGCTCGGCACTCGATTGCTTCCGGCTGCAGCAGCCGGAAGCAATCAAAGGGCCTATCTCATCAATCTATGCTGCATATATATGCAGCATAGATCTCAATGAGAGATCAGTGTACTTATACTAGAAGTCCCCCAGGCGGTCTTCTAGTATAAGTGTAAAAAAAAAAAAGTGTTATTATGAATAAAAAAAACCCTCACCCCCCTTTTCCCATGTTATGAATAAAAATAAATAAATAAATAAACATGTTTGGTATCGCCGCATATGTAATCGCCCAAACTTTTAATCAATCACATTCCTGATCTCACACGGTAAATGCAAAAAGCGGTAAGCGCAAAAAAAACAAAGTACAAAATTTTTTGGTCGCATCAAATCCAGAACAATTATAATAAAAAGCTATACAAAATTTGCATATGTGCAATCAAGGTACTGATAGAAAGAACATATCATGGCGCAAAAAATTACACATCACATAGTCCCATAGACCAAAGGATAAAAGCGCTATAAGCATGGGAATAGAGCTTTTTTAAGGAACATGGTTAACAATGGTTTGAATTTTTTACAGGCCATCAGTTACAATAAAAGTTATACATGTTACATATCGTTGTAATCATAAGAACTTGAGGAACATATAGAACAAGGCAAACAGCGTAAAGATGAAAAAAAACCAAATAAAAGAAATGCGTTTTGTCTTTTTCAATTTCACCACACATTGAATTTTTTTCTGGTTTCGCAGTGTACTTTATTAAAAAAATTTAGCCTGTCATTGCAAAGTAAAATTAGTGGCGCAAAAAATAAGGGCTCATGTGGGTTTCTAGGTGAAAAAATGCAAGTGCTATGGCCTTTTAAGGAGGGAAAAACGAAAACACAAAAATTTAAATTGGCCCGGTCCTCTAAGGGTTAATAGCACAATGAACATTTAGGCCATGTTCACACTGAAAGACTGGCCTTTTGTGACCCGGCCATATCACAGAATGGCCGTTTTTACTGAAGATCATCCAGATAATCTTCATTCCTGCTGAATTCGGAAGTGGACGCATCCGAATTCCCTGCTGCACACAATGGAGTGTGTGACCGGAGCCACACGCTCCATTGTGTAAACTGACAGGTTCTCTGCGGCCGCTATTTAATGAATAGCTGCCGCAGAGAACTGACATGTCAGTTTTTTGCTTGGCCATTAGCGATCCCGGTCGGAGTGTATACTTTGTGTACTGTATACACTCCGGCAGGGATTCCCTCTAGCTGAAGCACAATGTAAGTAAAGTATTAATTACGGCCATGTTGCAAATCGGCAACAATGGCCATGTTTAATATTTAACTTACATTGTGTGAACATGGCCATAGAATGTTTTGTGACCTACAGATGCGATATGTGTTTTGTGACCCACTCCCTTGATGCGATATGTTAAGTAATTAAATTAGTTATGCTTTATAATTAATACTGAGCTATTTTTATTTCCATGTATTAGCTTTTTCAACAGAGCAAATATTAATAGACACAGTAAAAAACAGAATAATATTATATTCATCTCAAATGGACCATCAGTTCATCCTTAATTGTCAACAGATGCTAATATGTCCAGAATACCCATCTGTAAGCTAGTTTTTCATTACACACAAGAGAATGAGCTTAATTAACACCTCTGTCATGTTTATAACTTGTACTTAGGCATTTTCTTGTGTCTAAATAAACTGCTAAATAAACGGCTTAGAAACATAACAACAGCCTTCACTGTTCTATAGACTATGAGTGATGCATGAAGGAGATTTGCATTTAATATTACATTATGCCCCTGCATTTCAAACTAAGAGATACCAAGACAATGCCAGTCTGTCATTGCATTTGTTACAATTATGTCATGTTTTCTTACACTTGCTCGTCTACAACGTAGTCCTGTTCTGTTTTACATACTCAATGGGCAATATGATGATGACAGCTGTCTGAGTTATCATTTCTGAGCAAGTCAACATAACATCATATCATAAGTAATTCTATCTAAATTCAATTAAATCTTTTAAAAAAAAATCCAAACAGAAAAAAAAGTTACAAAAATATACATAACAATTAGAGAATACTCCGTGTCTAGGCAATATACACTTACAAACAAAAAATAATAATATTCATCGGCAAGATATGTAAATGATTACAGAGGTGTCTGATTAGAAAGTGGGTCTTGCCACAAAATGGTATAAACATGTCTAGGACTGGTAACAACCTAGAACCATATTGCCTTTATTGATGAATCAAGGTTCTGTTTGTCATCTGATGATGTTTGGTTTATGTATAGCAGCCTTGTGGTGAGCGCTTTAATCCCACTCCAGCGCTCCAACTGCTGGTATGATGATTAGGAAGCCATCTAATATGACAGTTACCCGTAACAGTGATACGATGGACACTAACAACTAAGAGACATGTACCTACTGCAACCACATGGGTTGCCTCTTATGGCAGGGCCTCCAACTAGCAGTTTCTAACAGAATAATGCAGGAATGTGTTCCCCATGTTCCAACACTTTCTTGGCTTTCACAGTGACCAGATTTATGTACAATTGGGCAATTAAAGTGACCCATGAGTGTGCAGGATCTACAGGCCTAGCTGCAACATCTGTGTTCAAATGTGCCACAGGGTGCCATATGGACCCTTTCTGCCTCCATGCCAACTGTAGCTCATCTTGTATGCAGTCTAGTGGCAGTCGAAGAGGGTACTGGAGTTCAATCAACTTATCTTTTTGCTCCAATATTGTAACCGCTTACATATATCATCATTACAGTCAAACACATATAAAGTTTAATTTCATTACAACAAGTCATTCTTGATGCATTATTATTTTTTTTTTTTAAATGTATGTAATTCATACGAAAACAGATGTGTCTAGTCTTCATTTTTTTAAACTTAGTTAAGGACTCTCACAATACAAATTTCCCTAAACGTAGTTTAATACATTCACGGGTTGGCCAACCTAGACACGTACAGCATATACATCTTCTGAAATAATATTATGAAATCAGTTTAGGTTTTCATTCTTAACCAGTAGGAGATTCACTTTTTAGGATACATTAGGCCATAAAGATGGTTCTCTGTAGCCCACTTGAACCTTTTCTTCTGTTTAGGTGTTAAGCTTTACATATAGTAACATCCAATGAAAACCAACACTATTTTAGCCCATAGCTTACAGATTTCCCTATATTTGATTGTAACTGCATCCTTAGGACAAACATTCAATTGAAATTGTAGTATAAAAAGCCATTGGTACCTATGTTATGCAGGCAACTTGATTACGATACATGTTGTCTGCATTTCTTTCTAGCAGAGGTCAGTGCACAGTGTGAGCAATGTCACACATGAGTGTGTATTAGTGTAAATTCAGAGGGAACAGTGTATGAAAATGCATTTTGGGGGCTCAGTGTGTATTATGATGAATTTGTGAGTTTGGAGCCATGAGGGGTCTCTGGACCAACAGGAATCTAGGTACAAATCGGGCGCAGGTAAGATGGTGATCTTCAGTAAAGGATTTCCAACATAATATATCCAAGTCGATTACATCCATGGATATAGGAGTAAAATAAGCATTTTTTTTAGCAACCCATTTCAGGGCAGCCTTTCTCAAACAACTTGGCATTTGGCTGGCTAAAACGCGTTGCTAAAACTAAAATTGCTTATTTTACTCTTATATCCGTGGATGTAATAGACTTGGACATATTTCAAGTTAGAAATCCTTTACTGAAGATCAACGTTTTAGCTTACCTGAGCTTGACTTGTACCTGGATTTCCGTTAGTCCAGAGATCCCCTGTAGATCCAAACTCACAGATTTCTACACACCCCATTGTGTGGTGTTTTCAGGAGGAGCAGCAGCTACACCAGGAGGCGCCCCTTTGTCTTTTTTGTAGTCATGATGAATTTTATGATCATACAGAACACTAGCTTTACAACATTTACCATAACCAGAAGAAATATAGTATATAATTGTAACACTAACTGTATACTATTTTTAAAAAGGAATAATAAATATTATTATCTGTAATTAAAGCATAACTATAAAATATTTTGACCTTTCAGTTTTAGTTAGCTTAGGGCATGATAACAATTTTTGCAATATACATTAATAACCTAAAATGAACAGTTTTTTAAATACATAAGGCTGATTATGCCCTTACAGCTCTGTCTGGCTCTGACTTATTTCTGCATTCCTGCTGGACACGCCCCCTCCCTGCAGATCCGTCCTGAGTGTACAGACTCTGACAGCAGCATCAGATAACAGCCATGACACACAGAGAGAAACAGAAACAAAACCTCCTCCCCTCCTCCTAGCAGCACGTTCTCCCCCCTCCCCTCACAGAGATCACATAGCAGAGCTGAGGGTGTTGTGTGTGAGAAGCAGCGCAGGGGAGGAGCTGGATAGAGGGACAAGTACCCAGTGCTTCAACAAGGAGGGACATGCCACCATGACTCCAATGTGCTGCATGAGGGAGGGTGGGTGAGTCACTGAGGGGAGGACTACAAGTCCCAGCACAACACAGCTGTAGTCCTTCCATAGTACATATAACATTCACTATCAGATGTCTGCAGCAGGTGCCCCCACCTCCATGGCTGACATTATCCTACAGTGTAATGAGAGCAGATGACTGTATCTAATCCCACTGTGTGTGATACCATCTGCTGGGGCTTTGTATCTAATCTTACATTGTGATACTGTATGCTGGGGCTCTATCTGATCCTGCTATTTGTGATACATCTGCTGAGGTTTTGGTCAGTGAATGGAGGGACGCAGCCAGGGAGATGAGGGATAGGCCACGCCCACTTTCTCTCAGCTAGAAGAAAAATTCATTTATTCTTCTGAGCCAAACAACTGGGGATATCTCAGCGAGCGTAAATGCTATCAACGGGGCACAGTTTAGGGCTCTTTTTAAAGGGTAACACATGGGCTTTTTATTTGAGGAATTTCATTTTTTGGCTACTGAAATTATAGTTACGCTTTAAATTAATGAAAATGTCGCTGTCGTTATAACTTTCAAAATCTAAATCAACAGTAGATTTGATATAAAGCATGAATGCAATTCATTCATTTTTAGTTATCATGCTTTAACCCTTTCCCGCACGAGGACGTAACTGTACGTCCTCGCGCGGGTGCGGGCGTTCAGAGCGGGGCCGCACGGCGACCCCGCTCTGAACCGCGGTGGTCCCAGGTGCCGCTTGTAGCCCGGGACCGCTGGTATTAGCGGCCATGGTCCGATCGCCGTGCCCACTATTACAGTAATCAGATGCAGCTGTCAAACATGACAGCTGCATCCGATTACCGGATACAGCATTTCCCTGGTGTCTAGTGGCGGAGATCGCTCCTCCCGGACGTTGTCCCAGAGGAGCGATCTCCCTGTCTGATGCCGGCCGGGGACTCGTCCAAGATGGCGTCGTCCCCGGCTCGGCACTGCAGCAGCCGAAAGCAAACGAGTGCCGATCTCATTGATCTTTGCTGTATATCTATACAGCAAAGATCTCAATGAGAGATCAAAGTATATATACTAGAAGTCCCCCAGGGGGGCTTCTAGTATATGTGTAAAAAATAAAAAAAAAAGTGTTGTCATTAGTAAAAAGCCCCCTCCCCCAATAAAAGTCTGAATCACCCCCCCTTTTCCCAGGTTATAAATAAAAATAAACAAATAAATAAATAAACATGTTTGCTATCGCCGTGTGTGTAATCGCCCGACCTATTAATTAATCACATTCCTGATCTCGCACGGTAAACGGCGTCAGCGCAAAAAAAATCCCAAAGTGCAAAATTGTGCATTTTTGGTCGCATCAAATCAAGAAAAAATTTAATAAAAAGCGATCAAAAAGTCTTATATGCGCAATCAAGGTATCGATAGAAATTAAACATCATGGCGCCAAAAATGGCACCTCATACAGCCACATAGACCAAAGGATAAAAGCGCTATAAGCCTGGGAATAGAGCGATTTTAAGGAACGTATATTTGTTAACAATGGTTTGAATTTTTTACAGGCCATCAGATACAATATAAGTTATACATATTGCATATCGTTTTAATCGTAACGATTTGAGGAACATGCATAACAAGTCAGTTTTAACCCAGGGCGAATTACGTAAAAACACATTCCCCCAAATAAAAGAAATGCGTTTTTTTTTTCAATTTCACCACACTTTGAATTTTTTTCTGGTTTCGTAGTGTACTTTATGCAAAAATTCAGCCTGTCATTGCAAAGTACAATTAGTGACACAAAAAATAAGGGCTCATGTGGGTCTGTAGGTGTAAAAATGCAAGTGCTATGGCCTTTTAAGCACAAGGAGGAAAAAACGAAAACGCAAAAACGAAAACTAGCCTGGTCCCGAAGGGGTTAAAACAAAGCTATACTTACTCCTAAAGACAGCTTTTTAGTCTTGTGCTGGTTGAAAAAAGAGACTAAACACAGTTTAAGTCCCAGTGATCTACGCTCACAGAGAAAGCAGTCATTTAAATGATGGACTCACTGAGCCGTAACACGCTGTACTTTAACATTTTCCTTGGTATTCCCTAGGTTTAAATTTTTTAACTTTCGATTTTGATTATACTGGCATTTTAATTTTATACACAATAACTATTTGATTTATACACAATTTTTTGATTTTTTTTATTTCAATTGACAAAGCTCTTTTTGGGGCTATATTTTCCATTAGCCAATGTCTGTAAACTATTTTAGCTGCAGACTATTTTTCATTTTAGACTTGTATCTGTTTTTATTATACAAATAGAAATTATAAGGTAATTCAGTACAGTATATATTTTTTCCTTTATTTAGGATCCATTTACATGTACATGATCAGAATATTTAGCTATTGGTCCAGATTTATCAATCTCTCAGAGATAAAAAATTTGTCAATTTTTTGTCTCAGAAAAATTGCAACCAATCGCAGCCCAGCTTTCATTTTTTCAAAATGGGTCGTGATTGGTTTCTATCTCTCTGAGACACAAATTGATTTATAACTCTCTCTACACCATTGCTTTGTGTTATATCTTTGATTTGTGTATTTGTTACAAAATAAAAAATCTAGGTCAACTCTAGGTTCTGGTGAGTTCATATTTTCTTTTGCCAGTGGTTGTAAATACATGTTGCGTAAGAATCACTTTTTTATTACTTTATGTATTTACTGACTCTATAGCTTTTAAATTCGGCATTTTTATTTGGATTTTATTGATATTACGCCTTAATTGACTTTTGCAATTACAATCTTTTTAAGATTCATTTAGGAAGCAACACATTAATTAAATTCCTACAAAGAACATTAGCAGATCCATTGACTACTGAAGCATTGCAAAGAAAATTAAAGTGATGAAGTCATTGGAAGATGAAACACCAGTGACATGATCTGAGCTTTCAGAGGTCACAGTAACAGTTGTTATGTCAGACCGAGAGTCTGAGATCACTGCATTGACTGTAAGTTACCCCATAGTAAATATCCAGAGGAATTGAGCCAATTAACAATTATATTTACAACCCATCTGTGAACAGTTATTAAGATAATGTATGTGATGTAAAGCATACAATTCCAGCTTGTTTTTATGCTGCACATTGTGTATATAAATATGTGTTGCATACATTCTTTCTATTACAGCAATTACAGAACATTAATTATGCTATTTTAATATGATTTTATGTTAAATGCTGTCATGAATAACTGCGCCATTCCACAATTGATCTTGTTGCATACAATGTTGTCACATCATGGAACTGAACTAAAATGTTTCATCTCCCTTCCTTTCTTTATATGTTTGTGTTTTTTGTTTTTGCATCACAAATACCACCCATTCACATCAACAGATTGCATCCATTGCATTTTCATATCGGCCTCCGGGCACACTAATGTTCTCAAATGGTTTCAGGATACAATAATGCTTGACATCTGCATGAAAATATTGATCTATATTTCATCTCTATGGGATTACATTATGCCATATGTCATATGCTTCAGATGCTGTTGCAGAAAATATATCATTATGATCAATGTGCAGAAACTGTGTGTTGACACAACTGAAAACACAAATTCTGCATGGACAATTTTTTTTAAAGGTATCATTCCAACATACAGTATTATGCAAGAATGCAACTGTCTAATTTTTGCCTCCGAGTATGCAACTTACAAACATACCAAATAAATGGTAAGTCTACAGTCATGCAAAGCCACAGAGGAAAACCTTCTCAATCTCCGTTCTGGAAAGGTAAGTCGCACTGTCATCATCTATGGATTTTAATAGAAGCAGCATAATGTGGTGTATGATCATATCCACAGGAGTATTTGGCTTATAAACGTTAAGGCAATGTGCCCTGATGAAAAAACTTTTCTAGGCACTTCGAAGAATAAAATGCATGTCTGAACTTTGAGTGAGTACCAAAATGCTTGACTGCTCATTACTCAAGTTGAGCATTTTCAAGTGCTTGATTTGAGTAACAAACCCCATTAAAGTCAATAGGAGACTCAAGTGTTTTTTCAGGGTCCTCCTATTTGGCAGGGGGGAGGGTGTCTGGTGCACCTTAAAACCACAGAAAGTGATGGAAACACCATGGAAAGGAAACTGGCACAGCAGGGGAAGCATGAACGGCCGGTCTTTCACGTAGTGTGAACATAGCCTAAGAGTCTGTTGTGATCCTGTTACAAATAGTAGGTAAGAGCCTATTGTTACCCTGTTAAAAAATTGTGGATAAGAGCCTGGTGTGATCCAGTTAAAAATTTTGGGAAAGAGCCTGGTGTAAACCTTATTAAAATTTTGGAGGTGAGAGCCTGTTGTGTCCCTATTAAAAATTGTGGGTAAGAGCCTGTTGTGATTCTCCTTATAATTGTGGGTAAGAGTCTGTTGTGATCCTTTTAAACATTGTGGGTGAGAGCCTGTTGTGACACTCCTTTATAACTGTGGGAAACCGCCTACCTAACTAGCCACATTAAGCCCTACACCTGCTCCAACAGCTCCCTGACAATTAAGGCTGGTATTACACAGAGCAATTATCGTTCGAAAAATCGTTAAATCGTTCGGATTTGAACGATAATCGTTTCATGTAATAGCAGGCAACGATTAAACAACCAACGAGAAATCCGTTTGATCGTTCGCACATCGTTCGCACATTGTTCGGTGGAATAAGAATTCGCAGCTGAAATGTACGCAATACCGACGACTAAACGACCGCAAGAACGATCATAAATAACAATCATCATTCCATGTAATTGGGCGAACGATTTTGGGTCGTTTGCCTTATTGGTTGTTTAAGATCGTTTATCGTTAATCGTTAGTCGTCGAAAGATTGCTTGGTGTAATAGTACCCTAACAGACTACAAGTGAGTCAAGTATCTGGAGACCTGTGTCTATATTTACCCAGATCACCTGATGTAGCCTGCTATTCCCTGCTATGGTATTCATTTAAGTATCAAGTACATTCTTTTGAGTACCGCGATACTTGAGCGAATATTGAGCTTGAACGAGCATGTTCGTTTATCTCTAGTCCCAACTAAACATGTTTCAGGGCACGATCCATGTCCTCAGATCGAAACACAGCTCAGTGCCACTGCAGAGAACAGCCACGAACTGTTCTTTGATCTAAGGAAGGGTTAATGCTCTGAAAGCGCTTAATCTGGAAAATTAACGTTAATTAAAGGGGTTTTCTGATAAAAACGTACTTGTCTAAATAGAGAATGGATAGAATCATGAGTCAGATGCCAACCTGCCGCTCTTTTAAAAAAAAATAGTGGGGGCTGATCTGGTGATCGCCTGGGGGGGGGGGGGGCACAGAGTTTGGACCGCCAGCAATCTCTTTCTTGTCTCCTATCCTTTTGATAGGAGACAAGTAAGTTTTAATTGGGAAAGCCCCTTTAATATCTGCATTGAATTATTTTACAAATGTGGGGTGCTATTGTTTTTGGATCCTCCAATTTTTTTTTGCAATTATGATTTCTTATTTTTTTCTAATAATGTCTTCCAATATTCTGTTCTGAACAACCCAAACAAAAATCTAACACAAATTTTTTTTTTTTTACCAAGTCAAATTTCCTATTCTGCAGCTCTCTGGGTGCTATGTGGCCTCTGCAAAGGTCTAAAGTTATCTAAGCAGAAAGCAAGTGCTATGATTTCAAAAAATGCAAGGATAAACATTTTTGTAACTTGCAAAGAACTTAACCTGCCTGGAACTAGTGACAATGACAGTCAAATATTATCTTTATACCAGTTATTTAAGAGAGTAGAGATTCATTTAGTAATTTTTTTAGTTTACATATTTGTTTGGCCTGAACATAATTTACATTAATCTAAGGTCATTTCTTTAGGGAGTCAATTTGTGGTGGTGGTGGTGGCAGTGAAGATCAAAAGGTCCCATTATGCCATTTGCTGCAATGTCTATTTGCCTCCATTGTATTATTACAGTCGAGCCCTACCTCCCCCTTGAAATGAACCACTTTTTAAAACCAAACACCCCATAGAAATTATCTAGAAGTAGTGGGAGCATTTATACCCCCAGGTGTTAGCTCAAAATTACAGATTTTCATGACAAACACAGGGGTTTATGTACCCCAACATTTATTTAGCAATTCCTTATGAGTACAGATGTATGCCATATGTTATCATAAATTGCTGTTTGGGCACATAGCAAGGCTCAGAAAGGGGAGGAGTGCTATTTTTCTTTTGTGCACATTTTGCTGAACTGGTTTTAGGGCACTATATCACATATGCTGACACCCTGAGATACCCCTAGCAAGTGACCCCATTTTGGGTTGAAGTGAGCATTTTAATCCCATAGGTGTTTTCAAGAGCTTAATACGCATTAGATGGTGCAAAATAAAAATAAAAATCAATTTTTTTCTACGCTTGTGCCACTGCAGACAAATAACTAGAGATGAGCGAACTGCTCGGACTTTCGGTCCGAAAGCAGTCCGCTCTCTCATCAAGTCTTTGATCCCGGCCACATACTTGCGCTCATGGGAATCCCTGTTGAATTCCCTGGAATATCCTGGCTGCATATTCGTGGGAGCGCAAGTATGCGGCCGGGATCAAAGGCATGATGAGAGAGTACGGATGCCGTCAGACCAAAAGTCTGATGATCCGCTCATCTCTACACTTAACCCATAAATTTTAGAATATTTTGAGATTCTACATTTCTATTGTTTTCTATAATTTTACGACTTTTGTATTGTATGACTACTTTTATCCAATAGAAAAACCTAAAGGGGTTATCCCATGACTACAACTTAACACCCATCAGCAGGATGAGGATAAATAATCAGCAGGGTTATAACTGCTTAAACCCCATCAATAACGTTAAAGTCACAAGCTTTAGGAATGGGACTAGGATAGCAGATAAGATAGCAAAATAAAGGAACTATCTTGAGCAGTCCAATAGTGTGTAAATGAAGCCCAGTCTGGTATGCATGTTGCAGTTACATTCAAAACGGGGCAGCCATTTTAAATATTAGTGAAGGTCACACTGGACAAACCAGTCACTTGTTCCCTGTCCTGTTAAAATGTCATAAATTGTAGTCTTAAGAAAACAGAAGGAGGGAGGGGGGATTACCTACCTAGGGATTCCTACATAGGGAATACTACTTACTGGGGGGCCTTGCTTCACAGAGAGGCAAAACTATTAAATGGGGGGATGGGGTTTTCAGAGAGGGACTAAGGCTGGGTTCAAACTGCGTTTTTTTCATCCGTTTTTTTGCAAAAAATGGATGAAAAAAACGGATGCATTTGTGTGCATCCGTGTTGATTAATTTTTCCATTGACTTCTATTGTAAAAAAAATGATCAAAACGGATCAAAACGGATCCATTTGTTTTGACGGACACAAAAATGTAGCTGACACTACTTTTGTGTCCGCTAAAAAAAAAGGATCCGTTTTTTTTACAATGGAAGTCAATGGGAAAACGGATTAAAATAGATGCACACAAATGCATCCGTTTTTTGCATCCGTTTTTTGCAAAAAAAGGATGAGAAAAAAACGGATTGCAAAAACGCAGTGTGAACCCAGCCTAATACTTTTTGGGGGCACAGAGAGGGAATAAACTTTATAGGTCACAGAGGGGCCTAACTACTATGAGGGCACAGTTAATCTCGCTACTATTTTGTGCCTTTATACTATATGAGGGTACAGAGGAGACCTATTGTGCTGGATTGGGCCAGATGAAAAACAAAAATAAACATGAATAACTCAGATCAGAAAAGACATTACCTGCGTGTCCTTGAATAAGTCACGTTCATTTCTTATACGGTTTGTGTAGCACTGGTCTCTACCAATACATGGTCAATCTAGGTTGGCCGATGGGCTGGTGACCATATCAACACTATGTTGTTTCTGTTCAGAGTTTCTGTGCTGAGTAGAATAGCAAGCTGTTGTGGAGAAAAGGTCTGCAAAAACTGTAGTAGAATTTTGCACTGTCAGTAGGAACCCATACTGTGAACCTGCCACTAGTGGGAGTATATAGTGAACAGTTGGCTGATTTGTATAGAGGAGACAGTAAAGGTAACTGTAAACCAAATATTAATTTAGCTAACAGTTATTGAAGGTGTACAGGTACCTCAAGAATGAAACAGTTTTTGTTTATCTCTTCCATTGTTCAGAGGTTTTTTATTTATAAATATTCTCTATTAAATGCCTTTTCCTCATTGTCACCCAACGTCTATGAGTAAAACAAGGAAATATTCATTCCTTGGCTGTTAATACTGTACATGGCTCCTGAATAGAGAAGAGAGAAGCAGCCAGATTTTTTTTTTGCGAGCTTCACAAATTATTGGTCAAACACCAATTTCATTAACAGCCAAAACTATAGTAGCTACAATTCTTGGACTATTACAGAAGGGTGAATAAAGCATGTTGTTGTCAAAGTGTAAAAAAATGGAAAATCACAATTTAAAAAAGAAGGTCAATCATCCAGTCAATTATTCAGTTTCCACCATTCCTCTCCTGTCTGTCCCTATATCACTGTTAGTCTCTCCCTGCTCTGCTCTAACTGCCTGCTGCCATCCTGCTTTCTCCTCCACACACAGCTGACTGGCCACCTCCTCTAACGAACCACCTTATATAGAGGGGTGTGCATCTGGGTAATCCAGTGACCCTCTAGACAGCATTTGCGGTCACCATTTAGTTTTTTTTGTGAATTTCCTTAACGAATCGTCAGGAATTTGCTTCGCAGAATGAAGCAAATTGACAGTGCGATTCACAACAAATCTTGATCCGCCAGATTTGCTTCGCTCATCTCTACAGTTTCTTTTATCCCATATTTAACCATTTCTTTATAGTTATTCTTCACACTCAATATCATTTTTAAGGACATGATGGATACTGAGATAAAATACTTATTTGCTATATATTAAATCCATCTTTCTACCCTAATTAAATTCAAGAACTTCACGGACAGAGAATAAATGCTGATCATTTAAAGAAAGCAATGAAATTCATTTGAAATCTAACAATTAAAGAAACAAATCAAAGGGAAAAAAAAAGAGCTAATGACACTGTTAAATGTAAAAGATAAAAATGCTAAACAGTTCGCTGTCTATTGCCCCGAGAACTTAAATTATTTGCTCAATCTTTTGCAATTAAAACTTTCAGTATTAAGAATCAAAGTTTATATAGTATAGTCCCACTTGATTAAATTAGCTTTTATAATAGGAGGATTTTTGTCTGTGTTACTGGCCTCTTCTGCCCTGGAGCATTTGTGAACAAATGCTAATTGCTAATAAAAATCTACTACCACAATCAGGAGAAATATTCCTCCTCGTGCAAACAACATACTTTGTATCACACAGCAGCTGTAGTCATTAAATTACTAGAATTGCTTTGCATTATGTATGCAAATAGTAAATACTCTAGCCATTATGAGATTGAAAGCTTTTGTTAGTTAATTGTGACTGTATCTTAACCAACAGAGCAAAATTTTTAAATACAGCATCCAATCTAATTACAAACTAATATCTGATAAATAACAAACATTATGGGTAACGCATATACAACGTTGCTATGTGAATATCATGCATTCTTCTGTTTTAATGTAAACAGCTTTACTGTTAGGACTCGGGCCATGCGTTCAACTCTGCATCAATAACAGCCAGAATGCTTCCCATGTTTTTGTCATACTCTACTCTGCTGCTCCTTGTTGTAGCTGTGGCAAGTATTCTCTCCCTGGCTACTCACATAGGTGTTGTGTGTGTTTGCTGATTGGTGATTGACAGCTGACACACTAGTCAGCTGTCGGTATCTGGGCAGGACCTGGAGCCTCAGCCCCAATCACACCTGGGGGCTGGGACTACAGGTTCCATAAATACCATCAAATGTCTCATGATCCTTGCCTGTGAAAGACTCTAGTTACCTAGTGCTTTTTGAACTAGCTATTCACTCTGACTTGAACTCCTGATCACCTGACTTTTGGCTTGTACCCGACTATTCTTTGGATCTAGACTTTGTATTTATATTGACCGGCTGTTACCGACTAGGACCTCTGACTATTCCCTTTTTGTGTGTTAGTCTTGTCTCCGTTTTGTGTTTCCACTTGGATCAGGTTAGGGATCGCCGCCCAGTTGTCCACAGCCATCTTAGGGCTGTCGAGGCAAACAGGTAGGGACAGCTGGGGCGGGTGTCAGTTCTAGGGTTGCACCTGTCTGTTGTCATCCCAGACCCCTCTACCTGACATTTTCACAGGCCTTACCGAAGTCACTCCCGGCGGTTCGGCATGAGTACCGACACATTGGTCGCCGACCGTCTTGATGAGCTGGCTACTCATCTTAAGGGTGTTATGGGGTTGGTAACGCAATTGTTTAACCGGGTGGACAATTTGTCCCAGACTACCTCCCCATTATCCAAGACACAGACCTCGGTGACAGCGCCTCTTCAGGTAGTACAGCATAAGTTAAAAATGCTGCTGCCTGACAGGTTTGATGGAAACTTAAACAAGTTTCGGACGTTTAGGGAATCATGTTACCTGTATTTCCATTTTAATCTGTTTGTTTCAGACTCTGAAAGGGTTGCTATAGTTTTCTCCCTTCTCCAAGGTCCCCCTCAGGATTGGGCCTTGGCCCTTCCTCCTGAGGCTCCTGAGTGGAGTTCAGTGGAGACATTTTTCTTCTCCTTGGGTCAAATATATGATGACCCTGACCGTGTTGCTGTAGCAAAATCCCATCTTTTGTCCATCCAGCAGGGTTGTCGCACTGCGGAAGAATACTGCTCCGAGTTCCGACAATGGTGCGCCCTGACTGGATGGCAGGATTCCCCCTCTGAAGACCTTGTTCCGTCAAGGTCTTTCAGACCCCATAAAGGACGTTATGGTTAGTCACCCCACTCCTGACTCCCTCAGTGATTACATGACATTAGCTGTTACCATTGACAGAAGACTGAGGGAGAGGAAACGGGAAAAGATGGGGGTGACAATGGCTCAGAAGAAATCGAGCCAGCTTCCTAATACCTTTCTCAAACTGACGGAGCTATCTCCACCTCCAGCGACCTCTGATGAACCCATGGTTCTTGGAAATGCCACGGCCCGTAGGAGATATCGTTTGGAGCACTCCCTTTGTCTGTATTGTGGGAGACCAGGTCACTATTTGAAGAACTGTCCGTCCAAGCCTCCTCAGAAGTCGGGGAAACTCCAGTGCCTGAGTGATGGTCCAGAGGGTCACTCAGGCACACAGGTACCTCCCAAGAAATTTGATAAGTTTCTTTTACCTGTTACCCTGGTTTCTAGGAATATTGTTTTTGCGTGTTCCGCTATGGTTGACTCAGGTGCTGCCCTGAGTTTTATCCGTACCCCGGTGGCAATGTCATTGGGTCTTGAATTGGTACCCCTTTGTTGTCCCTTTACAGTGGCTGGTGCAGATTCCACCCCTCTGAGTGGTGGAGCAGTGAAATACCGTATTCCCGAAGTGGCCATGCAGGTTGGGTGTCTCCATCATGAGGAGATATCGTTTTTTGTAATGGATAAGCTAGCTGTAGATATTATTCTGGGCTTACCATGGCTACGTCTGCATAACCCGAGTTTTGACTGGAGAACCACAGAGCTGGTTAAGTGGGGTAGTTCCTGTGGTTCTCATCTGACTCAGGTAAATCCCCTAGTATGTACTGTTGATGATGTTTCTGATCTCCCTAGTTACATTACTGACTTTGCAGATGTGTTTAATGAGGCTATTGCTGACGCCTTGCCTCCTCACCGTCCGTATGACTGTGCCATCGATCTCGTGTCTGGGGCCAGGTTTCCTAAAGGCCGTATTTTTAACTTGTCCCCCCCAGAACGGGAGTCGATGCGCCAGTACATACAGGACAGTCTGAGGAAGGGTCACATCCGGCCTTCGGTGTCACCACTGGGCGCTGGTTTCTTTTTTGTAGAAAAAAAAGATGGGGGCCTCCGCCCTTGTATCGATTACAGGGAGCTTAATAAAATAACTATAAAGGACCAGCACCCACTTCCCCTGATCCCGGATCTTCTGAACCAGGTTGTAGGTGCTCAATGGTTCTCTAAAATTGACCTTCGGGGCGCCTACAATCTGATCCGGATCAGGGAAGGTGACGAATGGAAGACGGCATTTAACACTCCTGAAGGGCATTTCGAATATCTGGTGATGCCATTCGGGTTGAGTAATGCCCCCGCCGTTTTTCAGAGATTCGTCAATGATATATTTCATGACTTCTTTGGTCAATACCTGGTTATTTACCTAGATGACATTCTTATTTACTCCCCGGACTGGGAATCTCATGTTAAGCATGTCTGTGAGGTATTATCCAGGTTAAGAAACAATTATTTGTGTGCCAAGTTATCTAAGTGCTTGTTCGGTGTGAAAGAGGTTGGGTTCCTTGGGTACATACTAACTCTTAACTTGGTAAAAATGGACCCTAAGAAGGTGTCAGCAGTGCTTGAATGGGCGAGACCCACTACCTTGAAAGAGATTCAGAGGTTCTTGGGGTTTGCCAACTTCTATAGAAAATGTATTCGTAACTTTTCATTGATTGTCAAACCTCTCACAGAGTTAACCAAAAAAGGTGTGGACCCAACCTCTTGGCCACCTGAGGCCGAACAGGCCTTTACTCAGTTAAAAGGAAGTTTCTCTTCTGCCCCTGTATTGGTGCATCCAGACTCTGAGCTGCCATTTGTGGTGGAAGTGGATGCATCCGAAGCTGGTGTCGGGGCAGTTCTCTCACAGGGAAAAGAACCATACACTAACCTGAGACCAGTTGCATTCTTCTCCAGGAAGTTCTCCACTTCTGAAATCAATTACGATATTGGCAACCGAGAACTTTTGGCCATTAAATGGGCCTTTGAGGAGTGGAGACACTTCCTGGAGGGAGCCAGACACCAAGTGACAGTAATAACTGATCACAAAAATTTGTTATATTTGGATAAGGCCAAAAGGTTAAATCCCAGACAAGCCCGCTGGGCATTGTTCTTCACCCGGTTTAATTTTATTGTTACCTATCGCCCAGGTTCTAAAAATGTTAAGGCAGATGCCTTATCCAGGAGTTTTGGTTTCTGTGAAATGCCTGAGGTGGAACCTGAGACAATTCTATCCTCGGGCACTGTCTTAGCAAGTATTTCTGTGGATCTGAAAGATGCTATCTTGAAAGCTCAAAATGATACCCCTGCAAATGTACCTGCTGATAAATTGTTTGTGCCTATGAATCTCAGGTGGGCAGTGTTGAAGGAGGTCCACTCCTCTGTTCTGGCTGGTCACCCAGGTATAACTGGAACAGGTTATCTGCTTACCCGTTCTTGCTGGTGGCCTTCTTGGCAGAGAGACGTCCGGGATTATGTAAGGTCATGTGAGACCTGTGCCCGGGCAAAAACCCCTAGGTCCTTACCGGAGGGTTTACTCCAACCCCTCCCTGTGCCTAGTCGGCCATGGTCTCACATCTCCATGGATTTTGTAACGGATCTTCCCCCCTCTCAGGGCAAGACAGTGGTTTGGGTGATAGTTGACAGGTTTAGTAAGATGTGTCACTTAGTGGCACTCAAGAAATTACCCTGTGCTAAGTCCTTGGCAAGTCTATTTGTACGCCATGTCCTCCATTTACATGGCATACCAATGAATATCGTGTCAGATAGAGGCGTTCAGTTTGTCTCTAAGTTCTGGAAAGCATTTTGTGGTTTGCTGGGGGCAACATCGTCATTCTCATCTGCATTTCACCCCGAAACCAATGGGCAGACAGAACGCATGAATCAATCCCTAGAGCAATACCTGAGATGCTACATTTCCGATAACCAAGACCAATGGTCAGAATATCTACCCATGGCTGAATTCGCTCTTAACAACCACACAAACACTTCCACTCAACATACCCCCTTCTTCTGCAACTATGGATTCCATCCGCGATTTTCTGTCATTCCAAATAATGAAACTCAATTTTCATCCGTCAATGAGTTAACTCAAAAACTGTGCACAGTTTGGGCAGAGAGTCTGGCGACTCTCCAAAATACCCAGCAAAAACAAATTAAATATGCCAACCGCAAACGTCGCCCCGACCCTGACTACACCATAGGTGATAAAGTTTGGTTATCAACAAAAAACTTGCATCTTCGTGTACCCTCTGTAGGGGAGTTGCTCAGGTATAGCTAGGTAGCGGTCGCAGCAGAGGAAAACAGGCAATTCACAGTTCAAATCTTAGTGTTTATTCACACCACAAAAACAAATGGAACAAAAATCCAGCATTACCTTCATGTTGCCATCACACATAAGTGCAGTTCCAGCTTGGCCTTTAAAGCAGCAACAGAAGTTCTAAGTGTTGGTTCAGACCTTACAGCAGCAGCTGCCTTGTACACAGTCCATGTGTCTGAACACAGTCCAACCAGTCCTCCTAGACAGATGACATAGGTGTACTCCAGACTTGAGCACACACCACCTCTCTGCCCTCACTCCCAGCTCAGCTTTCTATGTTGGGAAAATGCCTAAAAACCTGGAATGGCTTAATAACTCCAGTCCAGTCCTTGAACCTAGCTCTCTGCATTCCTCAGAGCAAGACAAGCTGAGAGGAAAATACCTCCCATCCAGCAACAACCCCCGGACTATGTCACATACCCCCCCCCCCTTTGTTCAACCTTGAGGGGGTGAACACTTGCCAAACAATGCACTCGGGACAGGGCATCTGCATTCCCTTGTAGTCGGCCTGCTCTGTGTTCTACCGTGAACTTGAAGTTCTGTAATGACAAGAACCATCTGGTGACCCGAGCGTTCCTCTCCTTCGCCTGGCTCATCCACTTGAGAGGTGAATGGTCAGTCACCAGACGAAAATTCCTCCCCAACAGGTAATAACGGAGAGACTCCAGTGCCCACTTGATGGCTAGGCATTCCCTCTCCACTATACTGTACCTGGTTTCGGCTGGGGTAAGCTTGCGACTCAGGAATCCAACGGGATGTTCTTCCCCGTTAACCTCCTGAGACAGTATAGCCCCGAGGCCCACTTCAGAGGCATCGGTCTGTACTACAAACTCCCTTTTGAAGTCAGTTGTCACCAGGACTGGTGACCCACACAAAGCAGACTTCAAAGCTGAAAAAGCCTTTTCAGCTTGGTCATTCCAGTGTACCATCACTGACTTATGTCCCTTCAAGAGCCCTGTCAATGGAGCTGCCAAAGTAGCGAAATGGGGAATAAACCTCATATAATATCCCACCAAACCCAGGAACGATTTTACTTGCCGGATAGTGACAGGCCTTGGCCAACCCTGTATCGCCTCTACCTTATTCATCTGGGGTTTGATGACTCCGCGCCCAATGACATAGCCTAAGTATCGGGCCTCCTCTAACCCTATGGCACATTTCTTTGGGTTAGCAGTTAGTCCCGCCCTACGGAGTGAGTCTAGTACGGCCTGTACCTTCGCTAGATGACTCTCCCAGTCAGTGCTGAAAATGACAATATCGTCAAGGTACGCCGAGGCATACTGACGATGTGGACGAAGAACAATATCCATTAAACGCTGGAATGTGGCCGGAGCACCATGAAGACCAAAAGGTAATACCTTATACTGATATAGCCCCTCGGGTGTGACAAAGGCCGTTTTCTCCTTGGCAGCCTCCGTCAAGGGCACTTGCCAGTACCCTTTGGTGAGGTCCAAGGTGGAAAAGTACCTGGCCTGTCCTAAACGCTCAATTAACTCATCCACCCGGGGTATAGGATAGGCGTCAAATTTAGAGACCTCGTTTAGCTTACGAAAATCATTGCAAAAACGTAAAGTTCCATCAGGTTTGGGTATTAATACTATCGGGCTGGCCCACTCAGTCTTAGATTCTTCAATCACGTCCAGCTGTAGCATCAACTGTACCTCCTCTGCGATGGCTTGGCGCCGAGCCTTGGGTACCTGGTACGGCTTTAGCCGGATTTTCACCCCAGGCTCGGTGACAATGTCATGTTGGATTACGGAGGTACGCCCAGGGAGGTCCGAGAACACGTCCGTGTTCCGACTAATGAACTCCTTGGCTTCCTGAGCCTGTTTCGGTGAAAGGCTGTCAGCAACACGTACTCTGGCAGCTGCTTCCCCTGAAACAGTCGGAGGAGCTAGCTTCCCTTCCCCTAAACATACCGACTGTGGGCAGCCAACACAAGTCTCTCTATCCTTCCATGGCTTCAGTAAATTGACATGGTAGATCTGCTGCGGTTTCCGCCGACCAGGCTGATGTACCTTGTAATTTACTTTGCTTACTTTCTCCAGAATTTCGTAGGGGCCCTGCCACCTTGCAAGGAACTTGCTGTCTACAGTCGGTACGAGAACCAAAACCCGATCTCCTGGGTTAAAGTTCCGGACCTGAGCTGCTCTATTGTAGACCTGACTCTGGGCTTGCTGAGCTGCCTCCATATGTTCCCTGACAAGGGGCATCACTGTCTCCATCCGCTCCTGCATTTTAGTAACATACTCAATGACACTCTTGTGTGGAGTAGGCTGTTGCTCCCACGCCTCTTTGGCCACGTCGAGCAAGCCTCGGGGGTGTCTGCCATAAAGAGGTTCGAAGGGCGAGAACCCAGTAGAGGCCTGGGGCACTTCTCGCACTGCAAACATTTAATAGGGCAGAAGCAGGTCCCAGTCCTTCCCATCCTTAGACACTGCTCTTTTCAGCATATTTTTCAAAGTTTGATTAAACCTCTCCACAAGACCATCCGTTTGGGGGTGGTAAACAGATGTCCTTAACTGTTTAATGCCAAGCAACTTGCAGACTTCCTTCATGACCTTAGACATGAAGGGAGTCCCCTGGTCTGTCAGTATCTCTTTAGGTAACCCTACCCTTGAAAACATCTCCATTAATTCCTTAGCTATGAGTTTGGCAGAGGTATGGCGCAGCGGCACCGCCTCCGGGTACCGGGTTGCATAGTCAATAACTACTAAGATGTGTTGGTGACCCCTAGCAGACTTTGGAACTGGACCAACGAGGTCCATGGCAATCCTCTCGAATGGTACCTCTATAATCGGGAGGGGTACTAGAGGACTGCGGAAGTGCTGCTGGGGGCTAGTTATCTGACAGGTCGGACAAGACTTACAAAATTCCTCCACCTCTTTGAATACCCCAGGCCAATAAAACCTTTGCAGTATACGGTCCTGGGTTTTCTGTGCCCCAAGGTGTCCACCTAACACATGTTGGTGAGCAAGATTTAGTACCAGGTGACGATATGCCTGGGGCACTAATAATTGTTCAACATTCTCCCCAAGTAGTTGAGTGACACGATATAACATATTGTGGTGAACCACAAAACGAGGAAATATAGCCTCAGCTCCTTGTTGTTGTGGTTCACCATCGACCATTAAGACAATCCCCCGTGCTCGGGACAGAGTCGGGTCCCGAAGTTGCGCCGTGCCAAAATTGTCACCAGAGATGTCCAGATCTGACAATTCGGGGCCCGGTGGCAAGTCCTCTACATCCACAACCATTACATTCACTGGAATTGTCTCCATCTCATCCACCGAAGTGGCGGTCACCCCTACGGCTGGCCCTTCTATCTCGGTGGCCCATGGTTCTGGCTTAACATCTGGATTAGGACCCTCAGCTACTGCTCTGCCTGACTCTTGGGGACAGACATTCAAAAATGATGGCCACAATGCAGAGAATAAGGGAAAGTCTCTTCCTATTATCAGGTCATATGGCAGATTCGACGCTACTGCCACCTCATGGACTTTCTCCCCTGCAGGAGTTTTTATTACCACCTGGGCAGTAGGATAGTCTTTCAAGTCTCCATGAATACACAACACTCCAACTTTGCGCTTAGTGAACTGAGATGGAAGCGCCAGGGTATCCCGTACTAGGGTCACCAGGCTCCCCGAGTCCAGTAGAGCATTGACCCTGCACCTGCCGATAGACACTGGGCACATGGGAGGTGCCCTATCCTTGTCCGGGAGGTTAGCGGTACATACACTAACAGCAGGTCGGGCATAGAAGGATGTCCGGCGAGTATAGCCACAGTCCATAGGCTCAGAGGTTAAGGGGCACCTTGCGGCAACATGTCCCGGACCATTACAGCGCCAACAGCGGATAATGTAATGGGGACCTCATGTAACCTTGGGGAACGTTGGTTTGGTGGGGAGTTACTCCCAGCAGGAGGTTGAAGCTTTTTCTCAGCCACTGCAAGTGGGGGTATGGGATGGGGTGGCCTCCGGCCAGGGTTACAGTCTCGTACCAAGTCTTGGGTAGCTACATAACGTTCCACCAGACCAACCAGCTGGTCTAAATTGCCTGGGTCACCTTGGCCTACCCAGCGCTGGATAGTGACCGGCAGACTGCGCACAAATCGGTCAACCACCACCCTCTCCACTATTTGGGCTGGAGTTAAAGTCTCGGGCTGGAGCCATTTCTTTACCAGGTGCAGCAGGTCATAGGCTTGAGACCTGGCGGCTCTGGATTCCACAAACCCCCACTGATATACACGTTGGGCCCGAACATATATATTGACCCCCAAGCGTGCCAGGATCTCACCTTTCAGCTTTTGGTAGTCCTGGGCGTCCTCCCGAGTGAGGTCAAAGTATGCCTTTAGTGCATCTCCTGTGAGAAATGGGGCAACCACTTCAGCCCACTGGTCAGGCTGGAGACCCTCTCGCTCAGCCGTTCTCTCGAACACTCCCAGAAAGGCCTCCACATCATCCTCTGCCGTTACCTTTCTCAGCGCCGTCCGGGCTCTCTCTCTGGCGGCAGGCTGTAGCTGGGAAACCACTGGCGGAGACTCACGAATGGCCACCATTTGTTGTAACAGCAATTTGTTAGTCTCTTGCTGCTGGGCATTAGTCTCTTGCTGCCGTATATTAGGCTGTTGCAGCTGGGCATTAGTCTGTTGCAGCTGGGCATTAGTCTCTTGCTGCTGGGTATTAGCCCGCACCAGCTGTTTAATCAACTCCTCCATCTTGTCTGGAGATGCCGGCTGAAGCTTTGCAGGCTTAATCCAGGACATGCAATGTTGCCAGGAAAAAAATATGAAAAAAACCCTCTGTTTTTTCTCCTGCCTCACTGCGTATGCCCGCTCCAAGCCACCATATGTAGGGGAGTTGCTCAGGTATAGCTAGGTAGCGGTCGCAGACAGAGGAAAACAGGCAATTCACAGTTCAAATCTTAGTGTTTATTCACACCACAAAAACAAATGGAACAAAAATCCAGCATTACCTTCATGCTGCCATCACACATAAGTGCAGTTCCAGCTTGGCCTTTAAAGCAGCAACAGAAGTTCTAAGTGTTGGTTCAGACCTTACAGCAGCAGCTGCCTTGTACACAGTCCATGTGTCTGAACACAGTCCAACCAGTCCTCCTAGACAGATGACATAGGTGTACTCCAGACTTGAGCACACACCACCTCTCTCTGCCCTCACTCCCAGCTCAGCTTTCTATGTTGGGAAAATGCCTAAAAACCTGGAATGGCTTAATAACTCCAGTCCAGTCCTTGAACCTAGCTCTCTGCATTCCTCAGAGCAAGACAAGCTGAGAGGAAAATACCTCCCATCCAGCAACAACCCCCGGACTATGTCACACCTCTCATAAATTCTCTCCCCGTTTTATTGGTCCCTTCTCCATCATCGAAGTAATTAACCCGGTATCTTTTAAACTGCAGCTACCTCATTCTCTTCGCATTCACCCAGTTTTTCACAAAAGCCTACTCAAACAGTATATTCCTCCTGTGGTTTCTCGTCCTCCACCTTCTCCAGTGGTAGTACAGGGGGAACTGGAATTTGAGGTGGAACGAGTCCTAGATTCCAGAAAAGTGTGCAAGTCCATTCAGTATCTAGTACATTGGAAGGGTTATGGTCCTGAAGAGCGAACATGGGTCTCCGCTAAAGATCTCCATGCTCCTGACTTGGTGGAAAAATTTTATTCTTTATACCCCATCAAGCCCGGAGGTCCTTGTGAGGGTCCGGAGGCCCCTCCTCAGGGGGGGGGGGGGTTCTGTTAGGACTCAGGCCATGCGTTCAACTCTGCATCAATAACAGCCAGAATGCTTCCCATGTTTTTGTCATACTCTACTCTGCTGCTCCTTGTTGTAGCTGTGGCAAGTATTCTCTCCCTGGCTGCTCACATAGGTGTTGTGTGTGTTTGCTGATTGGTGATTGACAGCTGACACACTAGTCAGCTGTCGGTATCTGGGCAGGACCTGGAGCCTCAGCCCCAATCACACCTGGGGGCTGGGACTACAGGTTCCATAAATACCATCAAATGTCTCATGATCCTTGCCTGTGAAAGACTCTAGTTACCTAGTGCTTCTTGAACTAGCTATTCACTCTGACTTGAACTCCTGATCACCTGACTTTTGGCTTGTACCCGACTATTCTTTGGATCTAGACTTTGTATTTATATTGACCGGCTGTTACCGACTAGGACCTCTGACTATTCCCTTTTTGTGTGTTAGTCTTGTCTCCGTTTTGTGTTTCCACTTGGATCAGGTTAGGGATCGCCGCCCAGTTGTCCACAGCCATCTTAGGGCTGTTGAGGCAAACAGGTAGGGACAGCTGGGGCGGGTGTCAGTTCTAGGGTTGCACCTGTCTGTTGTCATCCCAGACCCCTCTACCTGACATTTACAAACAATAGGAAAAAAATGATAAACAGTGCATTTAGTGTTGTTTGTTAATCATCAGATAATTGATTATATACAACATAAAATACGTTAAGGCTTCTTGACTCTGATCGACCAAAAAAATTTGTGACTGTCAAAGTGAATATAATTTTTTCCCATGTTTTAATATTTGGGATCATTTTAAAACACCTGAGAGCAAAGCTAAGCAGGCATGACTCTTAAAGGGGTTATCCGGGTAACAAACACAATATTTTAAAAATCCCCCTTCCCAATACCACCCTATGTCTAATATACATGTATAACCTATCTTTCACTGTTAAAGAGCCGGTCGCCAGGCTGCACTCAGCCGCTTCCTGCAGCCGATACCTCCGTATCGGCTGCAGTAACATTCTTTTTTCACAATTGATTTGCGGGCACCCTCAGGTGTGCCCGCAAATCGATTAGCCATTCACTTCAACGCAATGTGCAGCCGCCACTACACATTGCATTGTGTGAACAGCTGATGTTTCCGGATGCTGTTCAGTGAACAGTGTGCGGAAATAATTGTCAGGCACATTATTCTAATGCCCGTTCTAAAGATCGGGCGTTAGAATAACGATGTATGAACACAGCGGGCAGCATTACATTGACTTTAATGCAATGCCGCCCCTGCAGTAAAGAACAGAAGCTGAGACAATTGCAATCAGCGTTCGTTCTTTACTTAAAAAAAAAAGATGTCTGAACATAGCCTTTGCCTTTATCTTTTACATTCTCATCGACTCTTGTCAAAATCCTCTACCCTGCTCTCTACTCTACTCATATTCTGCATCATCTCCATGCACCTGTTCTGCTTCCATAACCTTACATGTGTCCCTGAGCCTAGGTTTCTGTAATATGAAACGTTATAGTATTATCTATGCTTGCTGTTAGTGAATGCAGGTATATGTACCTGTCTTTATGTCACAGCTCTGTATATTGTAAGTAATATGAATGCTTTCATTCACAGTCAGCAAGCAGAGATCTAAACCTACACTAAACCCACCACCATCGGTAAACAGATGCCTGTTATGCAGCACATAGCTACACCATGTGCACATCAGCTCTGCTACATCATCAGCTAATATGAAATACATACTGGGGTGATGTGATGCAAAATCAGTGAAAAAAAAAACAGTCCTGTGTTTACTGTGCAATAGTAATGACAGCAGTCGGCAGGAAAAAAAGCTAAGAGGGCGAGTACACAAATGGACCAATCAGGGAAATGCATGATAGGTAATCTGCTTTTAGAGAAACTTGTAGCTGAGGAATGGCAGCAGCTAGAAAGAGAAGAAATGGCTCAAAATACTCAGGATGACTTGGTAAGACCAGCTAGCATTTCCTTTTTTTTCGCTCTTGGGTGCATGATCCCTTTAATGTATCAATCAAAATGACCTGTTACCTCTTAATGATGGTAAAACATTTTACCATGGAATTTCTAACAAACTTCTTACAGTAACTTTGTTTCTGACCACTCTTTCTGCCCCTCTTCTTTCTTTTCACATCAGTTTCTATTGATCCTTTATGTATAGTTTTGAAGCAACATTTTCAGACTATGGCTATGTTCACACGTCTTTTGAGCTCCATTTAAAATTACGTCCGTTATTTTGAGTTTAAAAAACAGACGTTATTCAGCTGTCTAGCCTTCCCTTAGTACAATGACTGGTGTTTTTACATTATTCTATTTTGGGTTTGCTAATTGACCTTTGGGTGTGTCTTGATTGAAAATTCCATTGAATTTTATAGTAAAGACGGAGAAAGAACGTCAAAAGACGTCTGAAAATAATGATCATGTTCATTATTTTGACGTCCGCTGCAAAAACGTCCATTATTCAATACACTGTGTGCATTGGACATCCATCTTCCAATTGACTTCAATGCATTGCCATTGCAGTCAGTTAAATCTTGGCAAAAACTGCTGTTTTTTTAAATAAGAAAATCGGCCGACTTTTCAATATTTTTGACGTGTAAACATAGCCTAATAATTGAAATGTATTTTTTTCTCTTTTGCCCCTTTCCAAAACGACAGAAATAGCATGTAAGGGACTCGTGATGCACACATTTTATTAGTGCTTGTGGAAAACCCTATGAAATATTAAATGGGTCACTTGCCAGGGGTTCTTACTTTTTTGGTCACATGTGGGGAACGTATGTACGCTACTGTAGTGAAAAATAGTAAAAGTAATTTTGGAATACATATATTCTATGTGTTCTTTGGGGAAAAGAGTAATTTTGAGCTTAATTTTTATATAATTAGGAAAATGTAAGTGTTAATTTGTGTCTTAATGCCAAAGGCATTCCTCAAACATCTGTAGGGGCTAAATGTTCCCTACACTCCTAGATGACTTCTCTGAGGGGTGTAGTATCCAAAATGGGGTTACTTCTGTGTGGGTTCATATCATGGGGACACTGCAAATGCAGAACTAATCCAGCTACCGTACATCTGCACTTCAGATCCCTGTCACATATGGGGTACCGTCATACTCCTATAGAGTCTAAGGGGGGCATTTATTAAGTCCGGCGTTTTTTACGCCGGACTTATAAATGCCCCCGCAGCTCCGGCGCTACGGAGATTTATGTAGAGGCGGACTGCCTCTACATAAATCCCGTGCGCGCCGGTGCGCACCGCCGAAAACCTACGCCAGCTGAGGACTGGAGTAGGTTTTCGGCGTACATTTGGGCGGAACGGATGGTAAATCGCGCGGACTCTGAGCCCGTGCCCTCCGTTCCGCCCACTACACGCTCCCTTTTCGCCCCCCCCTGGCGTACTCGGCGGAAAGTGCCGATTTGCGAATATTTTATTCGCAAATCGGCCATTTGCGAATAAAAAAATACGCAAATCGGCACTTTCCGCCGAAAATCATCCGTTCGCCGGATGATACATGTGGCCCTAAATGTCCATCATACCCATCATAGGTCACTTCTGGGGGGTTTCAACCGTGCTGACACCAAAGGGGGTTTGGTGCACTGTAAGTGTGTATGGGGCCCAAAAATGGTTCTACCAAAATCTGCGCTAAATAGGCAAATCCAAGCCCTACTGTAAGTCCAATATATGGATTTTTTCAACATAATTTTAATCCACTACGCCCAAACTAATTTTTGTTTGAGGATTGTAGTCATCAAAATATGGTATTTGGGGGAATTTGTTATGTTTTCGCTTGTCAACTGCTTTGCCAACCATATACGGTGCATTAAAAACACCTTACTTATAGGGATGAGCAAACCTTGAGCATGCTCGAGTCCATCCGAACCCGATCTTTCGGCATTTGATTAGCTGTGGCTGCTGAACTTGGATAAAGCTCTAAGGTTGTCTGGAAAACATGGACTATAGCCAATGACTATATCCATGTTTTTCACATAGCCTTAGGGCATTATCCAACTTCAGCAGCCACCGCTAATCAAATGCCGAACAATCGGGTTCGGATGGACTCGAGCATGCTCGAGGTTCGCTCATCTCCTCTAAAAAGAAAGCCAATATAGAGTATTCCTTCATTTCTGTTGCCTTTGAGGCAAGAAGTGCACCTGGGCCACACAAGGGATATTTCTAAAAACTTCAAAATCTGGGTATTAAACATTCAGTTATATTTATAGATCAATACCTGCCCTGTTACAGAAAAAATAATTTTAAATAAAAATGTAAACCTTCCTTTATGCTTTGCCTTATTTTCTGTGAACCCTGTGAAGACTGTTTGAGCAGTGCAGTTTCTAAAATAAAACATTACAAATGGGGTTCTCTATTTTACAATTCTCTAAAATGCGCTTCAGAAATCATTTGGTTCCTAAAAATTCAGTCTTGGAAATTATAATAAAAATTTGATAATATGCCGCCATTTTCTAAGCCCTCGAACATTCTAAAAAAGTAAAAGGACTCTTGCCAAATGATGCCAACATAAAGTAGACATATTGTGATTGGGAATTAAAAACAAATTTATAGTTAAAAAAAAAAACATAGAAAAACTTAAAATTTCAATAGTTGGATCTATTAATGCCATAATAATACTGTATTATCTTAGGTGCAGAGGTAGAAAAAAGATAAATGAAAAAATTGTTTTTTTTTTTACCCGGCTGGTTATGAAAATAGGGGGAACCCTACCCAACAGTAGCCTAGTAATACCAGGGTGGGAAGGGCCATTTATTTTGACCCTCCCCAGCCTAATATTACCAGCCTGCTGCTGCCCAGTCCAGGAGAGCCACTTTTGAGGCTCCGGGACCACTGGCACCTGGCTCTTCACAGTATCCCTGGTGGCATTAGGTACTGGGGTAATTATGGGGGGGGTAGTGTTAGCCATTTTATACCGGCTAACACTAGGCCCTGACTTAGTAATGTATTCCGTCTATTAGACGGCTTCCACTACTAAGTCTTTATAGTAAAGAAATAAAGACAAGACACAAGTGAAACATTTTTTAAATTCAAATAAATACACCCCCCACACCCCTTGTTGACCATTTTATAGAAAAAAAATAAACAACCGCTGGTCATCGACGTGGTCCACCGAATCCGCCGTAATCCACAGGATACCGATATCTGAAAAACAAAAATAGAGAAACACACAAAAAACACACGAACAGGAGCACAACACCAATCATTGTGAGCAGTGTTCTGCACCTTACAATATGCAGCATCTTTACAGATCGCTGCTTACAGTGTGGCACCCAAGGGGTTAAGGAAGGACGCATTGCATCCCCCTTAACCCTTTGGGGGCCATACTGAACAATCTGGCCCCCAGGGGGTTAAGTAAGTGTTCCGACTTAACCCCTTGGGGACCAGACTGATGTCACACTGCACCCATACCAACAAGAAAAAGGTTAAGTGGTTAAGGTTAAGGTTAATCCTTTCTGGGATGGGTGCAGTGCAGAGGAGGGGGGAAGAGCTTTCTACTCACCCTCCAGGTCTTCTCTCTTTACCGCAACTGGACTGTGGATGGACATATAACACAAAATGCTTACTATAATATTTATATTGTGATTTAAAAAAATAGCAGAATTAGAAGAAACTTTTGCTGTTTTAATTAAATCTAAAGTTTTACATTGAGCTGTATTAGCGGTATTATCAATCCCCGGCATTAATACAGCTCCATATAATACTTCATATTTAATTAACAAATCAAATTTACGTTCTAATAAAGCTATTTCCAATTTATAATAGCATAATTAAAATGAATAAATGCTTTTTCTATTAAATTTATTGTAAATAAATAAATATATATATATATATATATATATATATATATATACATATATATCCCCTTAGTGACTGCCATGCTGCCTTTTCAGGGCTGCCACTAATGGGCTTTATTCCCATGCGTACGCCTTTTAACGGCGGGCGCATCGGAACAAATTACCGGCCGGCGGCGGCTGCAGGTCGGGTGATCAGCGGTCAGTGTGACCGCTGACACCCTCCTGTAACTGTGACAAACTATGACAGCGGCATCTAATGGGTCCCGGTGGATCCCGGACGGCGCCGTGGGTCACTTACGTGATCGTGATGTCCCGCGAAGCCGTCTGGTCCTCCGATGTCTCCATGGTAATCCCGGGGTCCTAATGAAGGTCCCCGGGGTCACCATGGAGATGCCTCATGCTGACAGGGGTGGCCGTGGCTATTGCCTGTCAGCATGAGGAATGATACAATACACTGCAGTACATCAGGTACTGCAGTGTATTGTATCAGTGATCTAAGTATTTTACACTAGTGTACAGTAACGTGACATAAAAGTGATCAAAAACACAAATCCTATACATATTTGGTATCGCCACGTCCGTAACAACCCAATCTCTAAAATTTTATCAATAATTATATCGCACGACACACACTGTAAAAAAAAAACAAAAAAAACAGTACCAGAATAGCTGTATTTTATCAATCCACTTTAGAAAATACGTCATAAAAGAGATCAAAAAGTCATATACATATAAAACTTGGTATCAATAGAAACTACAGATCTTCGCGCAAAAAATAAGATCAAAACCAGCTCTTTCACGCAAAAGATGAGAACGCTATGGATCTTGCAATGCAGCAACAGTTTTTGTGGGTTTTTGCTAGGAAGATAGTTTCTATTGCACCAAAGCGGTAATAGTTAAAAAAACCTACACAAATGTGGTATCACCGTAACCGTAATGACCCAGAGAATATATGTATTATGTTATTAGTGACCGCAGATACAGATTTTTACAGCGATCACTAATGGGCTCTATTCTGCTGCCATCAGCTCTTTATGGCGATGGTGCAAAATAGTGCAGCGGCGCCGGTAATGCCCGCAGCCCCCTCCTCTCAGCTATCGGAGGTAGCTGAGGGGTTGAGGTACAATGTCAGGTCAGTCCTGGCCAGTCCCCTCACCGGCCGTAGTTACCAGTATAACGGCGGCCACCGGTAACAGAAATTGCCAGCGCAGCTGAACGCTTTCATCTCTTCTCACCGTAAATCCACAGTGAGAGGAAATGAGAATATGTCCCCCCCTGTCCCCAGAATTAACCCTAGTGACCTGGTCACTGACCCTTCCCTCCCAGCGCTGCCATCTCTGTGAACAGACTCTGTTCACAGTGATGGATTCCTAAAAATGATCAAAGCTTCATTCTCTCCACCACCGGAGGTGGCGGAGAGCATAAGGGCAATGATCGGTGACCACCTTGTGTGGTCTCAGTACAAGTGATCAGCGGTATATACTATATACCACTGATCGCTTGTTCCAAATGGTGCCGGCACTTTTTTACGCCTGTCACCAAAGTCAAGTGCCCTGGATTACGCGTAACCACCCTGGATTACTTGTAACCACCCCAGATTACCTGTAACCACCCCATATTACCTGTAACCATCCCAGATTGCCCGTCAACACCCTAGATTGCCTGTAACCACCCTAGATTGCCTGTAATCTCCTCAGATTGTCTGTAATCTCCCCAGATTGCCCGTATCAACCCCAGATTGCCCGTATCCACCCCAGATAGCCCATAACCATCCCAGACAGCCCATAACCACCCCAGATTGCCCGTCACCTCCCCAGATTGCCTGTCACTACCCCAGATTGCCCGTAATCTCCCCAGATTGCCCGTAATCTCCCCAGATTGTCCGTATCCCCCCAGATAGCCCGTAACCACCACAGATTGCCCGTAACCACCCCAGATTGCCACAGACTGCCTGTAACTACCCCAAATTGCCTGTAACCACCCCAGATTGCTCGCAACCACCCCAGATTGCTCGCAACCACCCCAGATTGCCCGTCACCACCTCAGATTTCCCGCCACCAACCCAGATTGCCCGTTGCAACCCCAGATAGTCAGTGAACACCACCAGATTGCCCGTCACCACCCCAGATAGCCAGTGAACACCCCCAGATAGCAAGTAACCACCCCAGATAGCAAGTAACCACCCCTAGATAGCCAGTAAACACCCCAAGATTGCCCATAACCACCCCATATAGCCAGTAAACACCCCAAGATTGCCCAAAACCACCCCATACAGCCAGTAAACACCCCCAGATTGCCCGTGACCACCCCAGATTGACCGTAACTTCCCCAGATTGGCACAGACTGCTTGTAACCACCCCAGATTGCCCATAACCCCACCAGATTGCCTGTTGCCACCTCAGATAGCCAGTAAACACCCCGAGATTGTCCATTGCCTGTAACTAAAATTACACTCCTTCTCTTCTGAGCCCTGCTGTATGCTCATACAGTGGTTCATGCCCACATATGGGGTACCATTGTACTCAGGAGAACCTCCGTTACAAATTTTGGGGTGCTTTTTCTCCCCTGTTCCTAGTGAAATTGAGAAATTTCAAACTAAACAAACATGTTATTGGAAAAAAAATTTTTTTTCCATTTTTACAGTCTAGTTTTGAATACTTTCCTCCAATACCTGTGGGGTCAAAATGCTCACCACACCCCAAGATGAATTCCTTGAGGGGTGTACTTTACAAAATGGGGTGTTTTTTGGGGGGGTTCTATTCTGTAGACATTACAGGGGCACTGCAAACGTACCTGGCGCTCAGAAACTTCTTCAGAAAAATCATGCACTGAAAATGCTAATTGGCGCTCTCTTCCTTCTGAGGCCCGCTGTGTGCCCACACAGTGGTTTATACCCATGTATGGGGTACCGTTCTACTCAGGAGAACCTGCGTTACATATATTGGGATGAGTTTTCTCCCCTTTTCCTTGTGAAATTGAGAAATGTTAAACTAAACAAACATGTTATTAAAAAATTCTATTTTTTCATTTTTACTGTCTTCTTTTGAATACTTTCCTCTAATACTTGTGGGGTCAAAATGGTCACTAAACCCCAAGATGAATTCTTTGAGGGGTGCACTTTCCAAAATGGGGTGACTTTTGGGGGGGTTCTATTCTGCTGACACTACAGGGGCTCTGCAAACGCACCTGGCGCTCAGAAACTTCTTCAGCAAAATCTGAACTGGAAATGCTAATAGGCGCTCCTTCCCTTCTGATCCCCGCTGTGTACCCATACAGTGGTTTACACCCACATATGGGGTACCATTGTACTCAGGAGAACCTGCGTTACAAAATTTGGGGTGCATTTTCCCTCATGTTTATTATGAAAATGAGATACTTTAATCTTAACAAATATATTATTGGAAAATTTCAATTTTTTATTTTTTTCCAGCCTAATTGTGAATACTTCCCTCCAGCCCCTGTAGGATTAAAATGCTCATTATACCCCTAGATTAATTCTTTAAGGTGTCTAGTTTCCAAAATGGGGTCATTCATGGGGGTTTCCAGTATACAAGCCTCCTAAATCAACTTAAAAAAGAACTGGTCCCTAAAAAAATCAGTTTTGGAAATTTCATGAAAATTTTATAATTTGCTGATACATTTCTTTCAAAATATTTTATTAGTCACAATCAGGTAATAATCTTCAGGTTACAAGGCATATTGACATCATTACACATTGTATGTAAATCTTTAACATGTGTATTTGTAGGGTAATGCAATCGCAATATACATCAGGACGGAGTGACTAAGTTTTTCCATACAGTTATGTTATTGTAACTAGAGGCCTTGACGGAGGCCAACCAGAGACCAACATGGTCAACCAAACGAAAAGAAAGAAAAGGAAACAACCCGCTTACACACAGATAATAAGAGTAATGAAGAGTAATGTGTGCTAATATTGGTAGTATTTAGAAGACATCCATTTGTGCCATATATTATCCATTTTTACACTAGTGTGGTGATATGCCGCTATAGAACGCTCCATTCGACAATTAAAATTAACTGAGGCGATCACCTCTTGTTTGGTGGGGGCGGTTGGAGATTTCCAATGTCGGCTAATGGCGATTTTTGATGCTGCTAAAACATGGTAAACTAGGGAACGCTCATCTGGAGGAAGGTCTATAATTCCAATATGTAAGAGACCAATCAGTGGGTCACATATAAAGGGTTTCGCCAGGACTTCAGATAAAAGCAGATTAATGGAGTTCCAAAATGGCCTTATCATGGTGCACGCCCACAGAATATGACGTAGTGTGCCTGTGTCCGTCCCACAACGCCAACATAGGCTCGAGCATGTAGAGTATATTTTTGCTAGTTTCTCTGGAGTGTAGTACCATTGATAAAGAACCTTCCTTGCTGCTTCCAGGTGATTAGTACATCTGGACACCAGGGAAGGCAGTCTAAATGAAGCTCTCCAGTCCTCTATTGGGATCTGCACATTCAGATCATTTTGCCATTTCTGCATAATTGGGAGATCCCTTATTTGGGTGGCATCACAAATGGCCTGATAAGCCTTAGATGTCCCCTTCTGCATTTTCCTGGGATTGTAAAAGAAAAGTTCATAAAGCGTCTTGGGGTAAGACCCAGGCACACCTTCACCAGACAGGTAATGTCGTATTTGCAGAAATTTATAGAAGTCTTGTTTTGGCAGTGAGTAATGTAGCATAAGGTCAGAGAAGGAGCATAAATGTAGACCAGACCATAATTGTCCCATTGTGTGTATTCCCGCCGCGTACCAAGATGTTAAGCTAAGGTTAGGGATAACATGTGTGAGATATAGTAATGGTTGATCTTTCAGTCTGAAAGGCAGCAATTTATGGGGTACTACAATCCTGTTCCAAACCTTCACACTTGTTTTCATGGTGATGCTAAGGTCAGCGCTAGACATGATGGGAGCTGAAGGTCTCATAGGTGACCTCTGCAGGAGTAAAGTAAGGGGAGTGGGGGAGGCAACCCCCTGTTCTATATGGACCCAGTGTTTGATATGATCTGAAAGGAACCATTGTCTAGTTTGGTCTAAGAGAGTGGCATAATAGTAGTTTTGCACATTGGGAAAGCCTAAGCCTCCCTTAGCTACTGGGAGGTAAAGTATTTTACTATTTACTCTTGCTCTCCTTCGGTTCCATGCGTAACGTAGCAGGGACGCTTGCATTTTTTTAATGTAAGAGGACGGGAGAGGGATGGGCATATTTCTAAACAGATATAGAATTTTTGGTAAGATTAACATTTTGATAGAGGAAATACGTCCTATCCATGACAGTTCGTGGGCAGAGTAGGATTCCATTTCTTTGGTCAAGGTCGTGAGCAATGGAGGGAAGTTTAGGGCAAATAGAGTAGTAGACGGGTAGCCCAATTTAACACCCAAATAGGGAAGGCCATTTGTCACCCATGGGAAGGAGTATACCTTTTGCAACTGCTGTTGAGTTTGTGGGTCTAGCCCCATATTTAAGATTTGAGACTTGGTAACATTAACCTTGTAGTAGGACACATTGCTAAATTGATGTATCACTTGCATAACCGCCGGTAAGGACTTGTCGGGGTTGGTGATTGCAATAAGGACATCATCTGCAAATAGGCCTATGACATGAGTTCTGTCCGCTATTTGTATCCCAGTGATATCAGTAGTAGAGCGGATGTACTGGGCGAAGGGTTCCATAACTAATACAAAAATTAATGGGGACAAGGGACAACCCTGTCTTGTTCCATTTGTTATGTGGAAGGATTGAGAAGTGAAACTTGATGTGAAAACGGATGCAGATGGACAGGTGTACATTGCCATAATGGAGCGGAGTGCAGTACCCACTATACCAAATTTTCGTAAAACCTCCTCTAAGAAGCCCCAATGTACGCGGTCGAATGCCTTCTCCGCGTCCAAAGAGAGGAGCAGAGAAGGCATTCGACGGCGCCCCACCCAATCAATAATATTAATGAAACGCCTTGTGCCATCCACTGACACCCTGCCCTTAACAAATCCCACTTGGTCTTGGTTAATGAGATCTGGTAGAGTTTCAGATAACCTATTGGCTAGAATAGAGGAGTACAACTTGAGGTCCGTGTTCAGGAGGGATATCTGGCGAAAGTTCCCGGGTTTGTCAGGGGTTTTTCCAGGTTTGGGGAGGACGATTATTAGGGCTTTTAGCATTTCAGAAGGAATTGTACCCGTGGTTTGAAAGGATAGGAGGGTTTTGTGGAGATGAGGAGCTATAATTGGTTGAAATATTTTATAATATTCGTTGGAAAGACCGTCAGGTCCGGGGGTTTTGTGGGGCTTTAAAGACTGAATAGCTTTAGTAACCTCGGATAGTGATATAGGGGATGTTAATAACTCAAGTTGGGATGGTGTTATTGTGGGGAGCGTTACCTTTTGTAGAAATTGTAAGATGGCCTCACGGGAGGGTTGGGGGGTAGAGGTGTCGTCCCTCAAGTTGTACAGCTCAGCATAAAATCTAGCAATTTCATCCGCTATCTGTTGGGGGTCAAGAAGTTTAGCGTTAGATCTGTCATAAACATAAGGGATTCTAGATTTGTTTGCCTTGCTCTTGAGTTGGGCTGCTAGGAGTGCGCCAGCTTTGCCAGACTGAGAATAATATTTAACTTTTAATCTATGAAGTGCTGCCTCATATTTGTCTAAATCTAGTTTATGGAGTTGAGTTTGTAGATCTTTTAACATGTCCCACTTATGCGGGCAGTAGATAGTTTTTAGTTGACCACTCAACTCTGCAATATTTGCCAACAAGTGGAGGCGAAGGCTATTACGTTCCCTGTTGTGACGAGCTGTGTTACTGATAAATACCCCTCTTATATACGCTTTGTGTGTACACCATAGTGTGGTTTCGGAAATATCAGGGGACATATTAAGCGAAAAAAATTCAGTTAGCTGATCTTTGACTGCAGTTTGATGCTGCAATGAATGTAGGATAAATTGATTTATGCGCCAGGGTGTTGAAGGAGGGTTGTTAAATTCCTCTGCAAGGTTTAGATGGATCGGGGCATGGTCTGACCAAGTGATCGAACCAATGTCTGAGGACACAGCTCTTGCAAATAGGTTGCGGTCGATCAAGAAAAGATCTATTCGTGTGAAAGTCTTATGAGGATGTGAGTAATATGTAAAGTTTTTCTCAGTTGGGTGTTGTAGGCGCCAGATATCTAGAAGGTCTTCTAACTGTAATAGGTGATGTAGATCAGAGGGGTTGGTCGCACTATGTGTTGCTGATGAATCTTGTACGGGCCATAGAGCTTTGTTAAAGTCGCCACCTATTACAAGGGACCCAACCTTGTGTTTGTGTATCACTGGTAGTATAGATTTCACAAATTTGGTCTGTCCGGAATTAGGTGCATACACAGAGACTAACGTATAGGGGATGTTATTTAATAGGCAAGTCACAACAAGGAAACGACCCTCTGGGTCAGCATGCGATGTTATTAGTGAAAAGGCTAATGAGTCCTTAATGATTATAGCTACACCTCTCTTTTTAGCAGTTGCTGGAGCAACAAAAACATATGGAAATCGTTTATGCTTCAGACGAAAGGAATCATCCTGATTTAGATGCGTCTCCTGGGCATAAATGATATCCGCCTTTGCCTCCATTGCCTCCCTCCAAAACTGCGATCTTTTGAATGGACTATTCAGACCTTTCACATTAATGGATGTTATCCGTAGCACCATACCATGTAAGGTAATATACTATCGTCTGATTGGATATAAACATTTTAGCACTGCAACGAGTGTGATAAGCAGGTATAAAACTTAACAGCAGAACATAATAACTAAAACAATACCAGGCCATAGTCTAGTTCCTCGTAGGGGGTGGATAGAACCTTGGACGGGGAATCGGGTCACCAAAGTAACCAGTGTGGCCTACATCCAGACTCCTTCAGGTTGAAAGTCTAGGGAAACAAAAGATAAACTACAAAACAAAACAATCAGGGAACCAACAGAACAAAACATATACATAGGTGGGGAAAGGTAGGGACCGCCCGCATAATGCGGCTGCAGGGCCCTCCACCTTACCAGGTGCCGTGGTGGTGTAGGGGGGTGGGTGGGATGGGCAGAGGCAACAACCCAACATATAGCTACTTAGGAACACATTCATGTCATCATATGAGAATTTTTTTTTTTTTTTTAATATATACATCCTAACCCCCCCCCCCCCCAATTGTCCCTATGTACAATCACCCAAGTCCCTTTTCCAGATAAGTAACTGGACACCTGGTCATAGTGTCAACATGTCGCAAACCTAAATAGAATAAACCAGGTATAACCATCAAGAAGCAGTCACTTGGGACTTCAGCGGGGTGATCTCCTTTTTCCTGATGTAGTTAGCGACCATTCGTCAGCCATTCGCCGGGGTGGAGAACGACGCTCTCGGTTGTTGTAGCTTGATGCTGATCCAATAGGGATTTGCCATCTGTCAAACCACTGTAGCACTTGAGACGGTTTAGTAGCAATGTGCTTGGATCCCTCCCAGGTGATCACCAATTTTACGGGAAATCCCCATTTGTATGGGATTTCTTGCTCCCGCAAGACTTTAGTGACTACTGCGAATTCACGTCGTCTTGCTAGTGTGACCGCTGAGAGGTCTGGAAATAGTTGGATCTCTTTAAAACGTTCTGGTAGGGAATTAGTAGTGCGCGCAGCATACATCAGTTTATCCTTGAACTGAAAGAAATGGAGGCGTGCGATCACATCCCGGGGCAGCGTTTGAGGTAGTGCTTTAGGCTTTGGGATACGATGTGCTCGATCAATAGTTAGCTCCAGTGGCTGCGCATCAGGTATCAGCGCCACAAATAGATCAGTAAGGTATTCAGAGAGCTGATCTGGCTTAACTGATTCAGGTATGCCTCTGAACCGCACGTTGTTTCGGCGCGACCTGTCCTCTAAGTCGGCCATTTTAGTTTTCAGCGCCTCCACTTGTTCCTCTAATGCAATACTAGCATCTGCCACAGTATTGTGTGCTTTGGCATATTCCGCCATTTTGTTCTCCACATGTGCAGTACGCTCACCCAAATCTGTAACATCTTTTTGCACGCTCAATAGAGCTGATTGTATGTCATGCTGTAAGGAAGCACGGAGCTCAAAGAGCATGGAGCGTAAAGTTGCCTCTGTTACAGGTTTCTCACTTGCAGCATCAGTCATTGTATAAGGACGAGACAAGAAATTAAAGGCGGGTTGCTCCGGAGCCGCAGATGCAGACGGTGTGCCCGTTTTGTCTGCTGCTCGTGACGCCGAGCTTACCTCCGACAGGACCGAGTTGGTAGGTGATCCTGGAGTCATCGGTAGGTGTCTGCCTGTACTTGGAGGCCCGTGGGAATCTCCATCTTCTCTCTCCGCATCTTGCAATGCCGGAGCGGGGCTCTCGGCGCCATCTTGGGTGCGCGCCACAGAGAAGAATTCAGTAAGTTTACCTCCGTCCTTCTTCTTATTGGCTTTTTTAGAGGTCCTGCCGGTTCCCTGAGAACTCATCGTCGCTTGTAGATGTAAGTTTCCCCAGGTAACAGCCGGTATGAGCAGCTTTAGAGTCTAGATGCACGGAGCTGAGCTCTCACACGTCTGCCTCCATGCAGTGCAGGCCACGCCCCCCTGCTGATACATTTCTAAGCCCCGTTCACCCTAAAAAATTGGAATATGTTTACGAAATGAATCCAGAATAAAGAGGACATATTGATAATGTGACTTACTAACTAATTTTTGTCATGTGCCTTTTTTTTTAGAAGCAAAAAATTTCAAAGTTCGTAAAGTGCAAAATTTTCTAATTTTTCTTTATATTTTGATGTTTTTCACAAAAAACACACAAGACAGTGACCAAAATTTGCCACTAACATAAAGTACCATATGTTAGGAAAAAACAATCTCAGAATCGCTAGCATACGTTAAAGCATCACTGAGCTATAAGCGCATAAAATGAGACAGGTCAGATTTTGAAAAATGAGCCTGGTCATTAAGGCCCAAACAGGCTTGGTCCCTAAGGGGTTAAATACATTTATTTATATATTTTTTTATTTAATAACAGTAATATTTAATTGAAAAACCATTTATTTGTTTCAATTATGCTATTGTTAACAAATGGGGATCGCTAATACTGGTAATACCGGTCCCTGTAATACTGCTTCCCTGCTTTCCCAGTTGCATTGTAGAGGTGTTTACATCACTTTCTAAAGATGTCTTTATGGACTTAGTGACCTCCAATTCGTTGAATTTAGATTTCCAAGTGTCAAGCATTTTTTTCCCATAGACTTTAACGGGGTTCGATATTCGATCGAATAGTGAAACATCCCAGTCTATTTGAAATTAATTTCGAACTTTCAGATATTTCACTATTCGCTCATCTCTACAGCTCAGTACTGCTTGAGAGATCTTGAAGTACAGATCAGTCTTATGAGATGGTATATTGAAGGTTACGCTTCTCCAATATATCTTCTGCAATCTTTGTTGTTTTCATAGTGAACTGGGTACCATCTACTTTAGGGAAAGATCCATCTTTGCATGGAGCTTCTGTAAAGGATTCAGTATATGTCTTTTCATGAGAGTAATAATGATGAGATCTTAGAAGATGATGAGATTAGCCCTCAAATTGTTTGGATTGGATTCTTATGTTTTCTTTAGAATTCCTTCATTCAGGTTGGTGACATATAATCAGCAGAGGCAATAGACAAGCCCTGAATCATCTGTATTTTTTCTTAATGGCAATAGGTTTTGGTTTCTTCCCCCCCCCCCCAAAAAAAGGTGCTACCATCTTCAGGCTATGTTCACACAATGTAACTTTTGTAATAATCACAGCTGTTGTTACCGATTTGCAACACCCTTGATTAATACAAAAGTTACATTGCACTGCATTCAGAGTGAATCCCGTCCAGAGTGTATACATATAGTATACACTCTGGCTAGGATCCCTAACTGACGCAGTAAAGACTGACCTGTCAGTTTTGTGCGTCAGCTATTCACCGAATAGCGGCCGCACAACACTGACAGCTTACACAATGGAGAGTGCGGCTCTGGTCGCGCTCTCCATTGTTGGCTATGGTGAATTGGAATGCGGTGCGCACAGATGGGCCGGCATCCCAATTCAGCACAAATAAAGTTCATCCGGCCGGTACTGAAGTACCCGCCAAGATGAACCTCACTGACACCGGCCGTTCTGTGACATGAAAGAAGGCCGGTGACGTCAAAGAACGGCCGGTGTCATATGCTGTCTGAACCCGGCCTCAGTCTGTATATCTAGACTTGTATAATAACATTCTCATAGTCAAGACTAAAATCCATCTTCATATTTATCTCTGATATTGCAAGTAAAGCCACCAAAGTCAGTGCCTTATCCTATATCAAATCATGGGTTGCAAGAAAAATGGTGGGTAAATACACAAGTTATTAATAACGTTTTTAGGAATGTTAATCAAACATTAACAATTAAAAAAAACGTTTATCTGTAGGTTTTTTTTTTTGTCACTGGAGCATTAGGGCTTGCTTTATGTGAAACAAGTTGTAGTTTTCAATTTACTATTTTTTAATAACATATGACAATTCATCACTATCTGGTCCCATCACCTTTTTCAACTTTAAACACACAAGTTTGCCTACAATTTCAGCCTCTGAAAACTTTGGGGCTAAACCTATACAACTGGAGGCAATACTGTGTCCAACCATACTGTGATTGTGAAGGCCTCATTCTAAAAACACTGAGCAGAAGTAACTATTCAAATAGTCAGCGACCGCCTTATCTCTGTCAATAAACATATTCTCCCCATTACTTATTTTAGTAATGCTGCTACTATACTACTTCTTCCCGTCACTGAAGAAGGTGACAGGAAGAAGGTTTTGTCTCCCTCCCTCACAGATTTTGAGGCTTTAGCAGCATTTATAATCTGCTTTGCCTCCTTCTGTATAATTTTATACGTCTCTTTGCCAGCTACATTTCCAGTTTCCTTATACCTCCTAGGAGCCAAGGATGTTATTGTATTATTCCTAGGGATGGTCCGAACCGAGTTCGGTAATGATTCCTGCTGTCTGCCCGCTCCGTGGAGCAGGCAGATCCAGCGGGAGGACCGCCTGGAAAACTGTGATACAGCCATAGCCATAGGCTGTATCCCAGTTTTCCAGGCGTTACTCCTGCTGTATCCGCCCGCTCCATGGAGGGGGCAGACAGCGGGAATCTGCTGCCGAGCATTCAGGTTCATACGAACCTGAACCTCGGCAGGTTCGGACCATCCCTAATTATTCCACCTATCAATGTCTCAAAGTAATTTACCTAAGGATATGCGAAGCAGATGGCCATAGTACATAGAAGGAGCTTGACCAAGACTATGTTCACACGTTTTTTTTTTTAGCTCCTTTTAAAATGACATCCGTCATTTTGAGTCTAAAATAACGGATGTCATTTAGCTGTCTGGCCTTCCTTTAGTGCAATGATGGGTGTTTGCACATTATTTTATTTTGGGATTACTAATTGGGCTTTGGGTGTGTCTTAATTGTAAAGTCCATTGAATTTAATATTAAAAACGAAGAAAGAACGATGACAAAAGAAATACTGTGTGTGAACAACTAATAAAAAACGTCCGCTGTTTGCAAATGATCATGATCATTATTTTGATGTTTGCGGTAAAACGTCCATTATTCAATACAATGTGTGGATTGGATGTCCATCTTTCGATGATTTCATGGCATTGCCATTGCAGTCAGTTAAATCGCGGCAAAAACAGTTGTTATTTTAAATTGCAAAATCGTCCGCCTTTTTTTGACTTTGTGTAAACATAGCCTAAGGGTTCAGGGACTACCCATTCCTCCAAATATTAGGTACGCAATATAATTTAAAATCCTGCAAATTAAGACCATACAGCATGATGCAGTTGAAAATATTAAAATCTAAGATGAATAAAAGTTGGAAATTTCTTCTCATCAGCCAAAATTTTAACAACCAGGGCAGCACATCCCCTATGATCTGGAACAGATCTCAGGTGTGGAAGGAGGGAATTGTACTACAATGGAGAATAACTATTCACTTTAGTAGAAATAGGGTTCTACAATAGACTTTTAATACAGTTTTAGGCTATGTTCACACTACGTAAAACTACGTCCGTAGTTCTCACCGCAGAACTACGGCCGAAGTTTTGAGGGTGGAACATAGCCTTATTTGCAATAGGATCCCTCCCGGAGCGTATACACATCGTATGCGCTCCGGCCGGGATCCCATGCGGGGAATTCCGGCCGCAGAAAGCCCTGTCAGGTCACACAGTGAAGCAAGCGGCTCTGGCCGCTTGCTTCACTGTGGGCTATGAGAGGCTCTGATGCGGGCGCATGCTGTGGACTGTGGACTTTGGGTGTGGCTTAATTGAAAAGTCCATTGAATTTAATAGTAAAAACTGAGAAAGAACGTTGGAAAAAATTAAACTACATTATCCATAGACTTCAATGCATTTTAGTTAACCCACTTAAAATAATGCAATAAATACAAAAATGGACATTTGTTTCCTTTTTTGGACGTTGTGTGAACCTAGCCAAGGGAGGAAATAAATAAAAATTGGGAAGAGCAAGGAAATAATAAATTATTACCATAAAGTAAGAAAAAAATGTCTAAACAAAGATAGGCCAAATGCATATTCAAAAAAAGAAGGGTTATATAGACACAGAAATTCAGTTTCAATATACAGTGACCTGTCAGATCAAAGCTATTAAGTTACAGTTGTTGCTATGGTAAAATTGAAGCAATGGCAGTTTTTTTTTTTTTTTTTGCTGTTATGAACACTTTATGTCTGCTTCAACTTAACATTAAAATAAACAAAAGAATTTTTAAAAGCAACATCAAGAATAAACAACTATATTTGTCTAACATTAAAGCAACTGTAAATAGCAGTATTTAGTGAAATTTTAAAATGTTTAAAAAAATATAGTTTTCATATTACCTTGTAGCCTCTGGCTTCCTAATTTTAACAGTCTTTTTACTTTTTGCTATGTCCTTGGTTCCCCAGATATAAGCGTTATACTATTTGGTTGACTTTTTGACCTTTCTACTAAATTGTCAAATGGGTGGGAACTTTATTGAAAAAGGGATTTGACTGCTAGGCTCAGTGGGTGTGATTAGGTAGATGAGGGGGTGTAAATCATGTTTGGGAGGGCATAATTATAAAAATCCCAATCACACCACCTAACTCTAGCATGCAGACCTTTTTAGACACAAATTTCGACCTATCCGACAATTCAGTGAAAAGGACAGATAGTCAACCAAACATGGAAACCAGGGGCAAAGCAAAAAATCATACCATTGAAATTAGAACCCATGAGATATTGAAAACTATGTTTTTATGGTGCCCACAGGACATTTTTAAATACCTTTACATGTAGGTGATTTATTAACTTTTCAACAAGCTTTTTGGGAACAAGCACCCAACCAGCACTTAGTACTAGCTCGAAAATCAAGTATTTTTTAGTAGCCTGATACTTAATACCATACCATACTCCAATAGAGCATGCTTACTCATCCCACGCTACACATTCACATTTACAATAAGGCTTTACAATTTACAATAAGGCTTAGGGCACTGATCACTAATAAAATAGGTAAAGATTATTGATACATGAATACATTTTTAGTGATGTGCAATAGCAGTACGTGTTAGGGAGATCACCGGCACTACTGTGAATTGGATCCGGACCCAGCGTCGTGTGTCTAGGACTTGCACAAATCCCTACGTCGTGGGTGCACTTCAGTAGAAAGACATAGCAATAGCGTTCATAGTAGAAGAAAGATGAAAGCACTCACCGCTCTGATGCAAGGTGTCTTTTTATTTCGTAGTAGATAAAAACGTGGACAAATTAGTCCTGCAGGACGGCAGATGCTAGCTCCTACACAAACATATCTTTCATGACGGCCATTTCGCGCGCATGCGCGCTTCGTCAGATGAACGCTCCTCCCGCAGGTCTCTAGATAAATACCTGAGATGACGACTGCGGGTGGGCGTAACAACGAAAAGAGGTGATTTAACCTTTTAAAAACATTTTAAAAAAACATTGTTAGCTATGTTCAATGGTTGTGACTATAGGTTTTAGAATAATATAAATCTATATAAACATTCCCAACTCTATCCTCTCATTAAGACCGCTGTTCCCTTGCGCTCCTGTTGCCAGTATTAAGCGTGCTTCAATTTTTAATAATTCAGTGTTACTGTCTTGTCCTGCCTTATTGTGCACTCTTCTGAGCCCTATAAATTTAAGGCAGGTAGTGTCGGCATTATGTTGTTGATTAACATGTTCAATGATTCTCATTGTGCTTTTTTTGTTTTTTATTGCATATATGTGTTCATAGAATCTACGATGTAGTGGTCGTAGGGTCTTCCCTATATAGAAAAGCCCGCAAGTACATGTAATGGCGTACACTACGCCTTTTGTTCTACAACAGATGAACTCATTAATATCACATTGTATGCCTCCTAGAGTAATTGTTTTTGCAGTAAGTGCCTGGTCACACCACGAGCAATTACCGCATCTGAACATGCCACTGGGTGCCGTTGAATTCAACCAAGTTTGTTCTTGTATTGTTTTATTATTTTTAAATTTACTATGGACTAGGATATCTTTTAAATTTTTGCATCTTTTATATGCAACAACGGGTTTTTTTGAAAAATGTTCTGATAATATTGGGTCTTTTTGGATCAGGTACCAATTTGTATTGATTATTTCTTTAATAGTATTTGCCATTGGGCTATATTTGAAAGTGAAGGTGAAATTTGGTCTATGTGTTCTGGAGCTACCACTATTCTTTTTCCTTTTTCTTATATAGTAAGGATTTTCTATCAATTGAAAAGGCCCTTTCCTCTGACGCTCGCAAATCGCCCTCCGGGTAACCCCGCTGCAGTAAACGACAGGTAAGTTCCCTTGCTTTCTCTTTATATGTATCATCTGAACTGTTAATGCGTCTTAGTCTTAAATATTGCCCAAAGGGTACTGCTGTTTTTACGTGAGGGGGATGATAACTGGTATGGTGCAGTAAGGAATTACATGCTGTGGGTTTACGGTAACTATTAACTGATATACTGTTGTTAGTTACTTTGACAATAGTGTCTAAAAATTCCATTTCTGTTGGGCTGATTTTACTAGTGAATCTCATACTAAAATCATTCTGGTTGATATATTTAACAAAGTCATCAAAGGCTCTGGGGGTATCATTCCATATTATAAATATATCGTCCACATAGCGATAATAAGCGCTTATCGCTAGTGTGAACGGATTATCAGTACTGAAAATTTTTTTCTTTTCAAACTCCCCTAAAAATAAATTAGCTAGGGTACATGCCACCGGTGTACCCATCGCGGTACCATTTTGTTGCTGGTACCACGTTTTATCAAATATGAAAGCATTATTTTCCAGAATGAGTTTCAGAGAATCACAAATAAAACCTACAAAACTATCACTTTTCCCTATTTTTTGAAGCATCTCGCCTATTATTTTCACTCCTAGGGATTGCGGTATGTTTGTGTACAGGCTTTCTACGTCAATAGACGCCAAGAAAGCCCCTGGTGGTAGGACACATGTATCTATTACTTTCAAAAATTCATTAGTGTCTTTGATCAGTGCTGGCACTTCGTCCAGAAGGGGCCTGAGGAGCCAATCAATATATTGGGAAATTGGTTCAGTAATGGATCCAATCCCGGAGACGATAGGTCTCCCGGGTGGACATACAAGCGATTTATGTATTTTCGGGACGAAGTACCAGCACGGATGTTTGGGGATTTTTGGCAAAAGTTTTTCTGCTTTACCTGGAGAAATAATATTTTTTTCTACATATTTTTGTAGCAAGGACCGTAATTTTTCTTTGATTTTTTCTGTGGGGTTTGCTGTTAATTTTATATATGTCTTTGTGTCCCCTAATTGTCTTAGTGCTTCTTCCTGATAATATGTTTTATTCATTAGGACTACATTTCCCCCCTTGTCGGCTTTTTTGATTTCGATGTTTTTGTTGTTTTGTAATTGGCGTAAAGCTCTTTTTTCATTTGGAGTAAGATTAGAAGGGGGATCGGGGTAGACTAGTGCTCTCATTTCTTCCATAACTTTAAATTGAAACATATCAATATTACTACCTGGCACGACTGGGGGGGTAAATGTAGATTTTATACCTCCTGAAAAAAATGGTGCAACCACAGAATAAGCATCAGAAACATTTTCTTCCACATTATGAGTAAAAGTGTCAGTGTGGGTATCAATATAAGTATCAGTGTGAATATCACTAGACAAACTTAACAATGTGGATAGACATATTTTATCTACATCTGTAGTGGCCCCCGCTAGAAGGAATCCTAAACCTTTGGGTTCTATAGGTACATCTCCCTCTTTTTTTGGGGCTTCCCCACTATTTTTTCCTGCAAAAAATTTTTTAAGATTTAATTTACGTATATTCCGAAACAGGTCGATTTCAAAGGTCACTAGATCAAATTTTTCCGGTATACAAAAGTTCAGTCCTTTATTTAGAAGATTTAAGGTATCTTGGTCCAGCTCACAGTCTGATAGGTTAACGACTATTGGTGGGTCTCGTACGTCAGTTGCGTCCTCTGTGTTTTCTATGAGTTCTTCCAAGTTACCTGTCGTTTACTGCAGCGGGGTTACCCGGAGGGCGATTTGCGAGCGTCAGAGGAAAGGGCCTTTTCAATTGATAGAAAATCCTTACTATATAAGAAAAAGGAAAAGAATAGTGGTAGCTCCAGAACACATAGACCAAATTTCACCTTCACTTTCAAATATAGCCCAATGGCAAATACTATTAAAGAAATAATCAATAAAAATTGGTACCTGATCCAAAAAGACCCAATATTATCAGAACATTTTTCAAAAAAACCCGTTGTTGCATATAAAAGATGCAAAAATTTAAAAGATATCCTAGTCCATAGTAAATTTAAAAATAATAAAACAATACAAGAACAAACTTGGTTGAATTCAACGGCACCCAGTGGCATGTTCAGATGCGGTAATTGCTCGTGGTGTGACCAGGCACTTACTGCAAAAACAATTACTCTAGGAGGCATACAATGTGATATTAATGAGTTCATCTGTTGTAGAACAAAAGGCGTAGTGTACGCCATTACATGTACTTGCGGGCTTTTCTATATAGGGAAGACCCTACGACCACTACATCGTAGATTCTATGAACACATATATGCAATAAAAAACAAAAAAAGCACAATGAGAATCATTGAACATGTTAATCAACAACATAATGCCGACACTACCTGCCTTAAATTTATAGGGCTCAGAAGAGTGCACAATAAGGCAGGACAAGACAGTAACACTGAATTATTAAAAATTGAAGCACGCTTAATACTGGCAACAGGAGCGCAAGGGAACAGCGGTCTTAATGAGAGGATAGAGTTGGGAATGTTTATATAGATTTATATTATTCTAAAACCTATAGTCACAACCATTGAACATAGCTAACAATGTTTTTTTAAAATGTTTTTAAAAGGTTAAATCACCTCTTTTCGTTGTTACGCCCACCCGCAGTCGTCATCTCAGGTATTTATCTAGAGACCTGCGGGAGGAGCGTTCATCTGACGAAGCGCGCATGCGCGCGAAATGGCCGTCATGAAAGATATGTTTGTGTAGGAGCTAGCATCTGCCGTCCTGCAGGACTAATTTGTCCACGTTTTTATCTACTACGAAATAAAAAGACACCTTGCATCAGAGCGGTGAGTGCTTTCATCTTTCTTCTACTATGAACGCTATTTTTAGTGATGTGCTATTGCAAAACTATGGTTTTATATGGGGGGGGAAACTTTTAGGGGACATTTATTAAAACAGCCGTATTCGTGCGCCAGTCTTAGATGGAACCCTTCCCCCAGTATGTCATGGGCCAATAACAAACATCCCATCATAAAATAATAGTATGTAATATAGGGATATAATATGGCGATAAGCGGTTAACTGGGCTCAACATTTTTTTTCCTTATGTGGGCGGTAGGAATAAATAGTTCTGGAGCATATTGCAAAAAAATATTAATAATCACAGTTTTAAGAAATAAATGAAGTATATTTAGAAAACAACCCTGGTTCTCAATTCTATTGTTGAATTCATTGTTTAATTAGACACTTTTAAGTTATGGGTAATGAGTACCCACTTCCATATATTTATTTTGGCTTTTAAGCCAATTGCATTTGCTTTTAACTCTCTGGAAATCACAGCTGGAATTCCTTATAAAATGCACATGATTATTCTGCTAAATGTTCGCTAATGTATCAAGAAAATGTATGTAATTAGTAGACTTTTGTTTGTATCTCCTATTTCTTGCTGCACAGCAAGTGAGTCTTAGTTATGGAAATACATATGTATGATTTTAGATAAAATCTCAAGTTTTCTATTTTATATGAAAAATTATTTTAATAAAAAATACAACAAAACGCACAGTAAAAAAAGATAATAATTTCTTAGCCAATGTAAGGGCACAGTTTTATCAGACTGCCTGAAACCCGCAAAGACTGTTTTTTTTTCTACATCAACCAATCACAGCTCATCCCGATGTTCAATTCGGATCCTCACGAACATAAAAAAAATGATCAAGATCGGTTCATGTTCGGCGAACATAAACGAACAAAAAACTGAACGTACAGTAGAAGCGTACATTTCGGTCTATGTACATGTATACAGATTATCAGGTGCAAAGTTTAAATTATGCAGTTGTGAAGCATTTGCGTACAGATTGCGTATGTTTCGGTCTAGAGTACATACATATTATTAGGCGAAAATTATTGTCATAACCATTCCGATCATCAAACAAATTGTTCTTGATCGGCGAACACGACCAATTAGCGTCATGTTCGTACGAACATACAAACATTTATGAACATGTTGGCTCATCACTAATGGTAAAATGTTTTTTTTTTGTGCCAGCTAGGCTGTTAGTTGATAAACAGTACTAGCTGAATTTCAAGATAAGTGACTTGTTCATGAACAGTATAAATAGTGTGTGTATGAAGTAGTTTAGATCAACAGCTATATTTATATAGTTTTGCTTTTTGTTTGGGCAAAATGTCATAACCAGCGTCATAGTTCAATAGTCTAGAGGTGGTGGCACTGTTTATATACTTCGTCTAATAAAGTCCTTTTAGGACTAGAAAAAAAAACAAAAAAAAACTCAGTATGCGCTGTTGCATACTACTCGTGTCAAGGCTGGGGTAAACAGACAACAGAGGTACGTGAGCCCTGAGCTTACCCCAACCTCTGTCCCTGCCTACTGCCCCACCCACGCTAGACCATGGGGCGACAACCATAATAACTGCGATGTACACTGACTAGGGTGCAGGGGATGGAAGACAAGAGACAGACAAACAAACAAACAAACAAACAGAAGAATGGTCAATAAAGCCGAGTCAAAACCAGAAAGGCGCGTCAGGACAAAATCACAAAGCTAAGAAGAGTCAAAAACAAGCCCAAGTCAAAAAACAGCCGGTAACGAAGTACAAAAGAATCAGGCAGAGGCAGTAGTCAAAAACAAGAAGAAAGGTCAGATCTGAGCAAGGAAATCACTAAACTAGCTGGTGCAGAGATACTCATACACTGGCAGCTAGCATGCTGTTTGCTGGCCTTAAATGGAGCCTGGAATTCCCACCCCCACAGGTGAGAGCTGGAGAACTCCAGAGAATTAACTCTAGGTTGACCAGGTCTGCACAACATGGCAATAGATTACAATGCTCGCGTTCTCTGGCGTGCACTTAGTGATGGAGAACGCAAGCGAGCAACCACATCACCTGCGGAGTCAGAGGCAGGACCGACGGCACGGACACCATGACCGCCAGTCCTGACAACTTGTAATTTGCTAATAAAAAAAATGGGAAACAATTGTGTAAGGGATGAGGACGTGGGCGAGAATGTGGGCATACTAATGAATGCAGGCACAAGCCATGCACCTGGTAATCTTGAATCAGAGCCTGCTGCTGAAGCACAACACCACAGCCCTTGCGGGATTCCTCGCCACCACTCTCTGTTAGCAGGGGGATACAGTACACATCTATTGAATACAGAGCAGCACAACCAGGTTTTAACGTGAATGACAAATAATGCTGCCAGTCAGTTTACCATGACAGACTCTGAAATAATGGGTTCAGGAGGCACCAAAGGAAAAGCACTGTACTTTTCAATGAAGATAACTTTAAACTAGTTCTAACTTTAAAGAAATACACTCTATACATTGCTAATGTGGTAAATGACTATTCTAGCTTTAAATGTCTGTTTTTTGGTGCAATATCTACATAGGTGTATAGAGGCCCATTTCCAGCAACTATCACTCCAGTGTTCTAAGGGTACAATGTGTTTGCTCATTGGCTCAGAAGGCTAATTGATGATTAGAAAACCCTTTGCAATCATGTTCACACATCTGAAAACAGTCTAGCTCGTTACAGAAGCTACAAAACTGACCTTCCTTTGAGCAGATTGTGTTTCTGGAGCATCACATTTGTGGGGTCAATTAAATGCTCAAAATGGCCAGAAAAAGAGAACTTTCATCTGAAACTCGACAGTCTATTCTTGTTCTTATAAATGAAGGCTATTCCATGCGAGAAATTGCTAAGAAATTGAAGATTTCCTACAACGGTGTGTACTACTCCCTTCAGAGGACAGCATAAACAGGCTCTAACCAGAGTAGAAAAAGAAGCGGGAGGTTGCGTTGCACAACTAAGCAAGAAGATAAGCACATTAGAGTCTCTAGTTTGAGAAACAGATGCCTCACAGGTCCCCAACTGGCATCTTCATTAAATAGTACCCGCAAAACACCAGTGTCAACATCTACAGTGAAGAGGCGGCTGCGGGATTTTGGGCTTCAGGGCAGAGTGGCAAAGAAAAAGCCATATCTGAGACTGGCCAATAAAAGAAAAAGGGATTCTGAATAAGGAAGGCTATCACTCAATTTTGCAACGCCATGTCATACCCAGTGGACAGCGCTTGATTGGAGCCAATTTCATCCTACAACAGGACAATGACCCTAAACACACCTCCAAATTGTGCTAGAACTATTTACAGCAGAAGCAGGCAGCTGGTATTCTATCATAGGTAATGGAGTGGCCAGCGCAGTCACCAGATCTGAACTGTTGTGGGAGCATGACCGTATGGTACACCAGAAGTGCCCATCCAACCAATCCCATTTGTGGGAGCTGCTTCTAGAAGCCTGGGGTAGAATAGAATGCCAAAGGTGTGCAATGCTGTAATTGCTGCAAAAGGTGGATTCTTTGACGAAAGCAAAAGTTTGATGTAAAAACAATGTTATTTCAAATACAAATCATTATTTCTAACCTTGTCAATGTCTTGACTCTATTTTCTATTCATTTCACAACGTATGGTGGTGAAGAAGTGTGACTTTTCATGGAAAACACAAAATTGTTTGGTTGACCCCAAACTTTTGAACGGTAGTGTAGATATAGCTATTGATTTATGTGATGTCCTAATTAAGCACTACCTCTTAGTAAAAAAAGACAAGTTTGGTCAGCTCTCCTAGAATACCATTCACACTAGGCAGGAGCACGTTGCTATGGCTGAAATTGTACACAAAAACACAGACAAATGCAACAGCTCACCGCAATGGCAAGATACAGACCCACTACAGACATGAAAATAGTTAAAAGGAGCACCCCCAACTGCTAAAAAAAATTCCCACAAAAATAATGAGCCTCTTTTTTTGGCAGTTGGGGGGGGGCTGCTTTTAACTATTTTCATGTCTGTAGTGGGTCTGTATCTTGCCATTGTGGTGAGCTGTTGCATTTGTTTGTGTTTTTGTGTACAATTTCAGCCATAGCAACATGCTCCTGCCTAGTTCCAGATGGGGAAGTGGCTGCCTCTACTTGGTCGTGCACTCCACCTATCCCACCCAGGTGGTGCAATTATTTTTGCAGCTATAAGACGGATCATGCATGCCGAGAGCATAGGCGTATCATACGCCATGAAGAGGCCATAGTACAGTGTAGGGTTTGCTCCGATATAAGGCTACCTTATTGTGGTGGGGTGGTTTACACTGTTTGCAAATGGTAACCAAGAGCCTCATTATTTTTGTGGGAATTTTTTTTAGCAGTTAGGGAGGGGGGGGGGAAGCTGCTTTTAACGATTGTCTATTTAGCATGTCTGTAGTGTGTAGTGGGTCTGTACCTTGCCATTGCGGTGAGCCCTTGCATTTGTCTGTGTTTTTGTGTACTATCTCTTAGTAGTTGTTGTACTATTTAGTAGTTGTTCTACTTAGTAGTTGGATTATTATTCATACATTTTTGCCTCTCAGGGTTTATCTAATCTGATTGTAAGTGACAATGGTTCCCATTTTATAGTACTACCAAATACAGTAATTACAGGATTACCTAAAGTCAAATGCCATTGTACATCACAATTCATCCTTATATTGTCCACAAGCTATTTAGGAGGTGGCATAGTTTTTTTTTTCTTTATAGAACTCTGCTGAACAACTTTATTATCATAAATATAGGACAGGATTTCTAGACACAGCTGTTTAACTTTTACTGTTTTTTTTTTCCCTACAGAAAAAGTTTATGAAGAAGAAGAAAAGAAATTCTAAGGTGAACTGTATACTAGCCATTAATGCTATTGCCAAAATAGTTTTGTCCTCCTACTTGTTTCAAAAAGACTATTTTAACAGTGTCTAATATCCTAAACTCAAAGTAATAAAGGGAAAAAAAATAATTTTACATGTACAATGTTGTTGATTTATTAATGATTAATATATATATATATATATATATATATATATATATATATATATATATTTTTTTTTTTTTTTTAAGGAGAAGAGGTGTTGTATATTGTGGACAGTAATTTTTTTCGATTGGTGGAATTTCAGCAGGGTGTTGTGAGATACATAGGGATGGCACATCAGCGTGGGCATCATCCTGTAGATAAAAACTAAAAAGAGCCATAGATAAAAAAAATGTAAGTCTAAGGCTAAGTTCCAAAAATAATAGAAGAAAATATAAGGGAGGGCACTCACCATTAAAAGTGTAATCTTTATTTCATATCTTTAAAATCGTCCATGCAGTCAGGTACGAGGACGCCAGCTCCGGCGTGATTGTGAGGGGCGTGTGTAATGCTAAGTTAACACCGTATTTTTTGAAGTCTGTTTAATGTTTTATGTTTTATGAAACGAAAAATGGATGGAATTGTGCTCAATCCATTTTCCATTGACTTCCATTATTAAAGATGTAAAAAACAGATCGAAACAGATCTTTTTCTCCCCTTTTAAGTGTACAGAAAAACAATACCATAAGAAAGGTGTAGAAAAAAATAAATAAAAGTACACATATTTAGTATTGCTGTGTAACAATGCAGTAAATAAAATTATTACTTAATTAAACCCGCCCTGTGACCTCAGAAAATGTAAACAGAGAAAAATGTGAATTTCCCCATATCATCCAAAATTTAACCTTAAGTACAATATGTCACTAAGAATTAATCTCAGAATCGGTAATAAAAGTTATAGCATCACATAGCTATGAATGCATAAAGTGAGAATAGATTTTTTTTAAAAAATTGGCTCTGGTCCTGAATGCCAAAACCAGACCAGTCCTGAATGGGTTAAAGCAAACCCACCACTTAATATAATACACTGTTAAGTAAGCAGGGATATATAAAAAATATTTACATAACTACTATACATAACTATTTATATAACTACTGAGCAATAATTGTTAGAATAGTCAAAGTGAAATATTTACAACCTGGCAGATTTGTTTAGAATTGTATCTTTCTAGTGATATTTTGATGTTTTATGTCCTGATGACAAGATAATATTTTTGTTTACTAAACATAAACATAAACAAGAATAATAAAAGCACAAATTGTACAATGTATTGCATGTTCCAGTCTCACAAAAAACCTATTCTGATAGTTCATTTTTGTCAGACAGATGACCGAGAGGTGCAGTTCAGTAGAGGCGTAGGACTTTTTAATCCTGGTCTGCTGCTGACTGGAGGTAGAAGAAGGCTCCTTCTGAAGCAAGAAATCTTAAGAGGAAAGGGGGTGTTATTTTTAGTGTGTTTTTCAATAATTTTTCAGTGATCCATTTAGGATATATAGATAGGGTTCCCTTCTATTTGTCTCCAGATGCCACTTTCAGGGAATTATTTGAAAGTTACCTATGATCTTGGCTGCTTTAAGACACTTTCTACATACAGTATGAAGAAAGCTCTTCTTATGAGCCCACTCAGTACTTACATTATGTCATTAGTACATGTATGTTAATTGACATGAAGTGGTTAAGTGTGTCTTAGTGTCTTAAAAAAATATATATATCCCTGGGTAGCATGCATATGTCTTTATTGAAACAACTTAATTTTTCAGTAAAGAACAGACTCGGATTGAAATGAAATCAGTGTCCGTTCTTTACTGCAGGGGCGGCATTGCATTGAAGTGTTCACACAGCTTTATGTTAATGCCCGTTCTTTAGAATTGGTGTTACAAGAATGTACTTGCCTATTTTTTCCGGACGCTGTTCAGTGAACAACGTCTGGAAATAATAGCTGTTTACACAATGTAATGTGCGGTGGCAGCTGCACATTACATTGAAGTGAATGTCTAATTGATTTTCAGGCACACCTGATGGTGCCAGCAAATCAATAGTAAAGAAAGAACATTCCCGCAGCCGATACACAGGTATCTGCTGCAGAAACGTCCTGAATGCGGCCGGCAGTTTAAAAGCGTCCGTTCCTATGCAACAGACTCTGTTCAACATGATGTGAACATAGCTAATGAATGCTTTATGTGGGATTCTGGATCTTTTTACATTATGTATTTTATATATATTATTTTATTGCATGATACATTGTACCTCTGTTTGTGTACATGTAATGTTTACAAAAACCATGTCACTTCTGTTTTATATACCAAATTTATGAATATAATGAGTACAGTGCTAGGTCAGAAAGAATAGGGCAAATCTATAACTATAATATGTACTAACTTCACGTTAATTGAAATTATTTTTCAGACCTATTCAATTAAACTTGCTGTGTAGAAGAAAAATATTGGAATGTGTTTAAGACATCCAGTAATGTGACATAATATTGAATTTATAGCACAATTTTACTGAAAAGAGGTCATGTTTTACAGTCCTCGCTGGAATTATAGGCTGGGTACATTTACTGAAACTTGATAAAAAAGCTTTGTAAAAAGAGACAAAAATCAACTTCTTCACGTATAAATGGAATAGGAGGAGTTGCTTAACCAAATAAATTGATGCAATATAGGCTATGACCTGATATGCTTTTTTTTTTTTTTTTTTTTTTAAAAACAACAACGTTAAATCAAATAGATTACCATTAACAATCCTCCTCAAAGTATGAATGAGTACAAGTTTAAAATTATTTTTATATGCCACATTAAATTGTAAGAAAAACATCCTCATGTATCAGAGACAAATAATTTGCTGCTTATATAATAGACCAGAGAGCAGGTAAAACTACAAACAAACATTTTATTCAGTGTCAGGGCTTGAAGTTTAGCTTCTGTAATATATAATCTCCTCATTAACGGCTGTTAAAGGATTCTTCACATTTATTATTCAACTTTCAATTTTCCAGCACACAAAAAAATTGTCACACCAACAAAAACCATTCAGCGATGATAATAGAGAGCTAAATAGAGCACTAACTTTATTGTAAAGGATTCTTTATAGAGGTACTACTCATTTATCATATGCGCAGACAGTCAAGTTGGTTATTTAAAATACAACCTTTACGGCAGGGTGGTCTCCAGTAAATGGTGACTGTCATCTGCCCAGATGCATAAGCCCTTGGTGTTCATCTTAGTAATGCTGGTAAAGCTGTGGCTGATTATGCATTTGGCAGGGTAACTGTGACTAGTCACGCAAGTATGTAATGTATGTGTCAGGAGCTTTCCGACACCCTAGCTCCCAGCACTACCAGAGTGTGCAGCAAGCCTCCAGGATGCACCAATGGCTGGTTGCTGGGGGCGCCGGCAGCATCCATAATTTCTAGCAGTGGACGGGGCCTCACCGCTTCCCCTGGCTGATCGGCTCAGGTGTTCAGCATAATGCAATGCTGACTGGCGGCCGGCAGTAGTGGATTATAATAGGGGCTTTTCGGGCGGCAGCCTGGGGCCCTGAGCTTCTGGGGGGCCCATGACCACCCAAAAAGACTTATACTTTCAGTGGTGTACTGTCTCCTGGCTACACTTCTGCCATGATTTGCAAAAAAAATCACATTTTTTTAAATGGCAATTTTGCACAAATCAGGACACCATGACATTATCTGTCCTGTACTATGAACGCCAGGCTAGTGCTGCCATAGTTACAGTGGGGTAGAGGGGCCCAGGCCTGGTGAACAGCCCGGGGCCTATGGTAAAGTTAATCTGCCCCTGGCGGCCGGTACCACCAGTCTGCTCTGCGGTGTGTGCCCCAATCATGTTCTGGGGCTGGGACATCTGCCTCCATAAGACTATTACCCCTATCATGCCTCCTTGCCAGCTTTAGAGCCTTACTTCTAAGTGCCTAAGCTAGATATTTCTTATCTCGTTATTTTCTCTAGTTAGCTCATTCATAGATTGATTTTCCCCTTGCTTTCTGACTTGTACTGCGACAACCATTTGTAACTGACCCAGCCAATAGACTCTCTTTTTATTGTGTTTGTATTATCTTGTCTCGGTCTTTTATGTTACACCCTATCCAGTATAGCAATCAGTCTTCAGGTTGGGCCTTTTAATGAGCCGATCACTCCAAAAGGCAAGGACAGTTTGTGGGTGCAAGTGACAGAGCTTCACTTTATCTTGCGTCTCTGAGTCCTGTCCTAACAGTATGGCTGTCTATGTAAAACTTAGACCAGCCAAGACCACCAGAATGAGATTTGTGCTCGCTCTAATTTATGCACTAGAAGGTCATAAAAGGTCATTCTATTGGGAGACAAAAATGTTTGTAGAAATATTAACCATAGTTCATCACTATATTTAGGTTTACAAGTACTAAGTGAATAACTGGTGTGTTATTAACCCGTTCACAGTAGTTAAGGGGGTCTTTCAGACATATATTTATTTATTGCAGTGTACTCTATAAGCAAACAATCATTTAAAAAAAAAAATCACACCACATCCCCATAAACGTCAAAGATGAACTGGTGGTATCACTAGATCCAAAATGTCCAAACTATTAAAATATCTATCTATCTATCTATCTATCTATCTATCTATCTATCTATCTATCTATCTATCCCACACAGTAAACATTGCAAATGTATGCGGGTGCAATGGGTGCGATGTGCAGCCATTTCTGTCTTTTTGGCTTGTGCATATTTTATGTATTCTGTCCCTTTTTTCATTGTGGCTAGCACTCGTGCTGTGTAAGACCCATGTGATCCAAATTAGCAGGAAGCACCTGTGTACATAAGGGGAGGATCTCCTAGTATTCTCCCATTATACCTGCAGAGGAATGGAGAGAGGTAAGAGCTTGTTCACAGTTGTGTTGCTTGGCGTCCACTTTTTCCGCCTGTGGCGCCTGCGGGGTTTGGGGTGCCCTTTTGGGTCTGGTCCTGTGACAATGGGGTTGCAGGGCCATTCCGTGGCCCCTCTTCTCTGCTTGCGCACGTTTTGCGGGGATTGTGGTCGCTGACCGGCACAGTGATGATGTTTGGTTAGGGACTCATGTGTATCAGAAGACCTGCACGTGGTACATGAGGCAATATGGTTTGGCCAAATTATATACTAACTTCTGATGTTGGTTTTAAATGTAGCTGAACAAGCTTTCGTGTCAGCCATGGGTGCGATGTGCAGCCATTTCTGTCTTTTTGGCTTGTGCAAACATTGCAAATGTAAATGGAACTGCAATGTAAATAGTTATTGAGGTAAAAACATGGTGACGCAAAACAATTTTTTGAAGGGTTTCATAAGTTTTCATAAGGAGTTTGAAGGGTTTTCATAAGTAGAAAAACATAGCAAAAACTATTTGAATTTGGTATCACTGTTATCCTGTTACAATACCTATCCTCAGAATAAAGTTCTCTAACCAAAAGCCACACACATTTTAGAATTGTGCTTTTTTTTATTTTATAATTACTTAGCAACTGAGCCTGCAAAGTCCTAAAAGCATAGCAGTTGAAAAAAAAATAAACAACCTGAAAAATTGACAGTGTACCAAGGCAATAAATCATCCAATATGCAAAAATTCCCAGAGTGCTATGTTCTCAGTCATGCAGGGGGGCCCATTGAAGTGCAATGCCTTATATAACTACACAGGTGATGGATGTTAAATGTCATGAGCATCTCATCAGAGATTCTTGTAAACCAATTAAGACAAGAATTTGTCTAATGAATGTATGTTTGTTTATTTCAAAAATTCTAAGAATACACTAACCCCAATATGTCTTTTAATGAGTCAAACAGCAATTGAAACTGCAAGTTAGTCACAAAATTATTTTAGAAACTAAAAGAAATAAAATCTAACATCATTATTTAAATAAATCAAACAGTGTTTCACTTTTATGTAAGCAAAAAAAAAAAAAGTTTTGTAGGACTCATACAGCCATGTAAAGTTGGAGTCTCACTGGCAAGGTAATCTTGAATGGAAGCTTCCAGGTGCAGAAAAGCTGTTCTGAACGCCTAGTAGGAAGGCACTAGAGTATTTATTTATTTTTATTTATTTTAAAGATGTAGCACCAGGTTAAATGGCATTAATTAGGTTCAAAATCGAGCTTTGTTACACATGAATCCACAAAGCAATTAACCCTTTTGTGCTGCAGCTAGTTTGGGCCTTAGTGACCAAGCAAACTTTTCAAAATCTGACCTGTTTCACTCTTAAGTGGTTATAGTTTTGTCATGCTTTAACATATGCTAGCGATTCTGAGATAGTTTATTTGTGACATATTGTACCTTTTAGTGGCAAAATTTGGCTTTTGTGTGAAAAACTTCAAAATATATTAAAACATTTGAAAAAGTATCAACTATTTGACTTTCTTTAATATTAAATGTATGCTATTAAGTGTGTGGTATAAATGACATAATAATTGTACTCTCTGGATCATTATGGTTACAGCGATACCAAATTTGTGTGTGTGTGTATATATATATATATATATATATATATATATATATATATATATATATATATATATAGTCATGGCCAAACGTTTTGGGAATGATACAAATATTAATTTTTACAAAGTCTACTGCTTTAGTTTTTAAAATGGCAATTTGCATATACTCATGAATGTTATAAAGAGTGATAAGCTTAACAGCAATTACTTGCAAAGTCAATACTTGCCTAGAAAATGAACTTCATCCCCCAAAACACATTTCAAGATCATTGCAGCCATGCCTTAAAAGGACCAGCTAGCATCATTTCAGTGATTGCTCCATTAACACAGGTGTGGGTGTTGATGAGGACAGGGGTGGAGATCAATCTGTCATGATTAAGTAAGAATGACACCACTGGACACTTTAAAAGGAGACTGGTGCTTGGCATCATTGTTTCTCTTCTGTTAACCATGGTGATCTCTAAAGAAACACGTGCTGTCATCATTACACTGCACAAAAATGGCCTAACAGGGAAGAATATCGCAGCTAGAAAGATTGCACCTCAATCAACAATCTATTGTATCATCAAGAACTTCAAGGAGAGAGGTTCTATTGTTGCCAAAAAGGCTCCAGGGTGCCCAAGAAAGACCAGCAAGCGCCAGGACTGTCTCTTAAAAGTGTTTCAGCTACGGGATCGGGCTACCAGCAGTGCAGAGCTTGTTTAGGAAAGGCAGCAGGCAGGTGTGAGTGCATCTGCATGCACTGTGAGGTGGAGACTCTTGGAGCAAGGCCTGGTCTTGGCAGCAAAGAGGCCACTTCTCTCCAGAAAAAACACCAGGGACAGACTGATATTCTGCAAAAGGTACAAAGAGTGGACTGCTGAGGACTGGGGTAAAGACATTTTCTCTAATGAATCCCCTTTCCGATTGTTTGGGACATCTGGAAAACAGCTTATTCGGAGAAGACAAGGTGAGCGCTACCACCAGTCTTGTCTCATGCAAACTGTAAAGCATCCTGAAACCATTCATGTGTGGGGTTGCTTCTCAGCCAAGGGAATTAGGTTTCTCACAGTCTTGCCTAAAAACACAGCCATGAATAAAGAATGGTACCAAAATGTCCTCCAAGAGCAACTTCTCCCAACCGTCCAAGAGCAGTTTGGCGATCAACAATGCCTTTTCCAGCATGATGGAGCACCTTGCCATAAAGCAAAGGTGATAACTAAATTGCTCAGGGAACAAAGCATAGAGATTTTGGGTGCATGGCCTGGAAACTCCCCAGATCTTAATCCCATTGAGAACTTGTGGTCAATCATCAAGAGACGGGTGGACAACTAAAAATCAACAAATTCTGACAAAATGCAAGCATTGATTGTGCAAGAATGAACTGCTATCAGTCAGGATTTGGTCCAGAAGTTGATTGAGAGCATGCCAGGGAGAATTACAGAGGTCTTAAAGAAGAAGGGTCAACATTGAAAATATTGACTTGCTGCATCAACTCATTCTAACTGTCAATATAAGCTTTTGTTACTCATAATATGATTGCAATTATATATCTGTATGTGATAAAAACATCTGACAAACACACATATAAACCAGAGGGCAGCAGATCATGGGAAAATATAATATTTGTGTCATTCTTAAAACGTTTGGCCATGACTGTATGTATATACACATACATACACACACATATTTAACTATTAGCACTTTGGCACAATAGAAACTTTCCTGAAGAAAAAAAAAAAAGAAAAAAAACAAAGACTGTGGCCACTTTGCAAGATCCGTAGTGTTCTTATATTTTGTGTGACAGAGTTGGTTTTGGGCTCATATTTTGTGGGAAGCAGTATAGTATTTCTTTATACTAAGTTTTACACATATGAGTTTTTGATCGTTTTTATGACGTTTTTCCTGAGGTAAGTATAATGCACTTACCCCTCCGGATACCATTACATGCCATGTCATGATTTGACAGTGGCATGTAACAGATTAAATTACCGGGAGTGGGTACAACATGTATTCAATGAACAGCCAGATGTTATAGCCATTCTAGATATTGAAGAAGCTAATCAAATATGTATGCCGATTTCACAGTTTCAGAATCCAGAAACCTGAAGCCAATGAACAAATAAGAAGCGAAGCCACTCCCACACATTTCATATTAGGGAGGAATAGAGTAGAATCTGACTTTTCACTTTAATTTGTGTAAACCCTTTAAAAGATTGTTCTCAAAATGGTGAAGACCTTAGAACACACAAAAAGTGGGATAGATTATTAGCCTTTTGACCTAGCAATAAAGTTCATCTGCTTCAAAGTGGGGACTGTTAAGGATGTCATATTTTGTATATTTAGTGAAGCCATTACAATATGGCGCTGACTTTCTAAACACACAGAGATGTTTGCATTGCTTAAAGCTAATGTCAGTAAACACCAGTGCTACGCAAGGAGTTGTTCTTGTACCTCAGCCAATTAAGTAAGGACACTAGCCTAAGTAGAAAAATACACACCTTAACCATCAATGTGTCAGGGTGTTGGATTTTCAGTGTGCACTATGAACTTTATAGCTTGTAATTTGGAACAGACAGATAATATGACAGCACTCTTGAGGTGCAAGACTTTTCATAGCTTGATGAGTTCTACATAACTGTTTTTCATTTTAGTAAGTTCTTACATTTTTTCAGTTAAAAGGGTACTCCCAACGTTCATCTTTTTTATATATTACTAAAAATGTATAAACAACCCAAACTTATCTATAACATTGGCCACTAATTCCGAGACAGACTTGTGTTGCCAGTGATAGTCCGGTCACCAGATCAGATACAGCCAGGAAGAGAGCGCAGTAGCACCTCTCTCCATGACTGTCAATCATATCCAACCTTTTCACTTCATTATAATTAATGAAGCAAAGTGTTGAATCTCCAGCACACAGCTAAGTGGAGTGTATTGTTGCACTCCCTCCCCACCAAAAACTTTTGACATGTCTGATGACCTGTGAAAAATTATTACAAATGATAGTAATGCTCTATTAGAGCCATGACATTTCAGAGCACTCAAGACCATACTATATGGGTATCCAACTTCCATATGGTGATAGCCAAGGAGACAGGTATGTGTTTAAATAATAAATAATAAATAAAGATGCTACGTACAACCTAATGATGTCTGTGTGGTGATTAAAATACATCACTTATGGCTGTATGCATAGTTGTTACATGTTAATGAAACAACATTAATAAAGGTTAATTGCTATATGGGTTCCTAGTACATAAATACATGAATGCAGACAGAAGTAACTGTAGGTAAGCCTGGTTCGGGCCAAGTTGTGGTGGTATGAGAAGGGACTTAACATGTTTAACATGAATATAGCATGCCAAGGTGATAAGTCTACTTCTACTTCATACAGATCATTCCTTGTGGAGTAATAGCTCAGTCAGTAGCCACAGCAGTAAAGAAGAAAGAACGTGTGGTTGCATTGTGATCCTGACAATTTCTTTAAGAAATGATCAGTTTGAATACTGATACTTGAGAATGAGGCCTCTCTGTTTACTAAAAGTGCAATGCCACCAACTCCAAAAGGCAAAATCAGTAAAATAAAATAATTACAAAAGTTTATTTAAAGGTAGTAAAACAAAATAAAAATTATATAAACATGGGGGGAAATTTATCAAGGGCTTTGCACCTATTTTTAAGTGAATAATTAGATTTTTCATCAAGTTCTATTTACAAACCAATATTCGACAGGCGAATATTTTTTACATGCAACATTTTTAAAAATCTGCCTGTTTTGAGTGTTCACCCAATACTTCGCATAATCCAGGATTAACCCCTGATTTATCATTTGCGACTTTTTAAAAAGTTAAACAAACAGGTGCAGGCTTACGTCTGGTCAGTACCAGGTGAATGTGCTTGCACAATTTTTGCAATCTTTCAACTTTCTATGCGACTTTTTACTTAGATACATTCAGTATGACCGAGCTACATTTTAATGAATCAGTCACAAGCTACTGGTACAAAATACACACTAATCCTCATTAGAATAGTTGCACACATTAAACTCCTTTGTAACTGTCCACCATGGTGTCACTATAATCATAATAACCTGCTGAATAAAGTTACTGTATGATGAAACACCCCACAAAATTTCAGTTTTTTTCCGCAGTACATTATACTGTAAAAATAAGGAGTTTCTTCAAAAACTTTAAAAACTCCTGCAAAAAGACATTATGTCTGTATTTGTGTGACTGTGTGATAATGGTACACTTATTTACCTTCTTGTTTAACTGGTGGAGTTTAGAGATTAGTCAAAGCAAATACTGATAAATTTGCCATAGTGTATTGTACAGCGCTGTAGGGGTTAGAGGTGATATAAAATATGTACTGGTGGGTCCATGTGCAAGGCCTGGATACATCTGCTTCGTAGCATAGCATGAAAATTACATATTTGAGTACACCAGCTAAGCAGCAATGTATCATACAGGATGAACTCATACATACCAGCTCAGCAGAAAATATCATACATTACAGGTTTAGCTATACAAAGTGTCCCTATAGGCTGTATCCATGTTTTCCTAACGGCAGAAGGAGGACATCCAATTCAGATGTCTGGAGATGTCAATTTTTTGCGCGGAGAACGGCTGGAGTGGAGGCGCGGAAGCCCTCTCATAGACATGTTATGGCTCACTGAGGTAGGTGCGGAACTCTACCCCATTTTCTTAGTGTATACTGTACAAATCCTTACTTACTGTAGTTAGCAGGTTACCTGTGGCTATTGTGTTAGTGGAGGGGGTGCTGTACAATATTGATTTTCTAACTGTAACCATGAGTCAAAGAGAAGTCGTGGTGAGGCGCTTGTGCCCTGCTTTGGCACACCTCACCACTCCCTACTCCTCCTTCTTCTCCATAATTATTCTGAACTGCCTGTCCTCCTGCATGATCACTCCATTTTCCTGCTCTGCACATGCACCGCTGATGTCAACACTGATAGTAAATGCAGGAGACGTGTGACATTAGTAGTAACATGGTACGATCATGCAGGAGGCTGGGCAATTCAGAATATTCATGGAGGAGGAAGAAGTAGTGAGGGGCACCAGAGTGCAGCACGAGCGCCTCACCATGACTCCTTTTTGACTCTTCTTTACAGTGGGAAAACCGATATTGTACAACAGCCCCTCCACTAACAGAATAGCCACAGGTAACCTACTAACTGATGTAATCTACACGATCTACAGCACACTTGGTTGGGTCCGGATGCTGACTGATTCCCTTTAAAACATATTTGTACTCCTTTACATATATGTATGTGGTAGTCTGATTTTTGCTATGACACAACCACATACCTTAAAGTATATCTGCACTACTTGGAACATATTAGTACATTAGTCTGTTAGTGGTATTTTTACACTTGGTCTATATAATTGACCAGCAGTATATGTTTGTGTGAAATGTTTCGACAGTTCTTATTATACCTCTCTTTGAAATCTCTGAAGCTGGTGGCAAAAGTAGTCAAGTATACAGTAGGTTGTACAGTAAAATATGTTCGTCTGTCTCTGACTTTACATATGTGTTAGTGACAACAATGTGAAGATTAATGATTGTGCTACTTGACAATGTAGGTGACTGACTAGGTGAGTAAACTACTGGTCATGGTTAATACTATAAGGAAGCAGTAATGAAAGGAAGGGTCTGTTCACACTACGGAATCGGCGTGGAGATTCCGCTTAGAACCCTTGCCCACAGACTCAATTCTTTGAGCATAAAAGGCACGGGGAGCGGAGATGCACGAGACCTCCCATTGAAAGACACAGCAGGTGGGATTCGGGCAATTCTGCAGTGTGAACGGGACATAGATCTGAATGCTTACAAGCAAATGCTGCGCCATACGGAAAAATGATGGATTGATGATGGCAAAAAATCTGTGTAAAATTGTGCAGAATCTATGGATTACTGCTCTGGAAATTTAATGAGAGGACAACCAATGTATATGGATTTGCTAGGGTGAACTTTGAATGTTAAATGGTCACTAACTTTTCATATGGACAGTGGGCATTTACATTTTTTACGTACTGTGAACATAGCCTAAAAATGTAGCTGTTTTCCATTGCTTTTGCTGTTAACTGGCCGTTGAAAGCTCAGCCTTATCTTTCATATATAGGATAGCTAGCTTGATAGATTATGACTCTTGTTTCAGTTCTTCTTAATAGATTATGATTCCTATGCATACAGTTTTTTTTTAAATATGTAACTGCTAGCAAATGTAAATGGAACATGGAGCTGAGTTTTATGTTTCCATGGAGAGTTGTAGTAAAAAATTAAATTCACATTAAAATGTACTTTGGTTTGAAAAGCTTGTGTTTCTAGCAGGCAGACACTGCTAATGTAAAAAAGGAGAAGAAATTAAAATAAAATGCAAACTGCAGGACAAAAGAGAAATTTATTTTCAACTACAAATAATAATTTAGAAAAATTGACTCTAAGTTCTCCTTGTAATGTATCATGCCAAATAACAGCAAGTTATTATGCATTTTCATTACCATGGAAACAAGCTTATTTATAGGGTTTTAAAGCAAAAGTCCTTTTTAAACATCTGGCACATCACTGCAATATGGCAGATGTCAGAGGTTAAGGTCAGCTAGCCACACACAGATCGTAACGCACTTTGAAATCTCCATTCCAGTTTATTCGAGGGAAAAATTGTAATGTGCCTTGCTAGTGGAGTATCGGCTCCTTTATGCGTATGGTACCTAGAGGTTTCAGATGTTCTCTACCTCTTCTAAGTCTAATGACATGCGCAGAAGACACCAGTGGACCAATCTATTGATAATCTGTCGAATCAGGCCAATTCGATCATCTTCTAATTGTGTCTTTAGGGCCAGACCTAAAATCATTGGCCTCATACATGTGCAGTGGGAAAGATAGATTCTCTTTATTTTAAAAATCTGGTGTGTTTTTGTTTTTGTTACCCTGGAACCCCCATATGGGATGCGTGTTTCGAACTAATTTCACATAATACAAAAAGGCTTGTTTATTTGCATGGTTCATGTGCTTCTATAACTATTTTATGTGGCACTGCTATCTTTCTTACAAACAAAAAAAGTTAGAGAAATTGTATTTTTTCCCCATTTTGATGACATCTTTCAGTTTAAAAACAAACAACAACAACAAAAAACTATTTCAGAATCACTTGATAAAAGCACCTTAAAATTGACCTTATCAGGAAGGTTAAGATATGGACTATATTCACACAACGTTTTGAGTTTAAAATGACGTCTGTCATTTTGCTGTTTGGCCACCTGTAAGTGCAATGACGGCTGTTGGGGCATTATTGTAGTTTAGGTTGACTAATTGGCCTTTAGATGTGTCTTTAATTGAAAAAGTCCATTGAATTTAATAATAAAAATGGTAAAAGGACGGTGACAAAAGATAAACTGTGTTTGAACAATTAAAAAATAATGTCAGCTGTTTGCAAAATATATCCCAAAATAATTGACACCATCATTATTTTTCATCCAAATATAAACATATACATGTTCACAATAGTAAAGTTTGAAAATGTATATCACCCAGTGAAAGTAGCAGAGTCTTTTGTATACGTCCTGCTTCAGCATGCCGCCCTTCAGACGCAGTTCACAGTCAGGACAGAAACATCCATAGAGTCCATGAAAGATACGCAACGTTTAAAGAGTTCTCGCTCCCTTTGTCATGCCTACTTTTCAGACTTTACTATTGTGAGCATGTATATGTTTATATTTGGATGAAAAAGAAAAAAATATGAAAATGAAGTCTTAAGCAGCTAAAAAGAAACCATTGTGGTGTGTGTTCTATACTTTTTATTTTTGAACTGTTATGTTGGCTGAGGAGCGGCCTAATTGATCACACGTGGACCCAATGATTAGGATCCTATTCACATTTGTTTGTTGAACCATCATTATTTTGACTTCCACGCAGACAACGTCCATCATTTTATACATTGTGTGCATTGGACGTCCGTCATTGATTTGAAGTTAATTACATCGCGGAAATAACGGACATCTTTTTAAATAGAAATGGAAACCACTTTTTCTCTTTTTTGATGTTGTGTGAACATAGCCCTGGAGAAATATCAATTTTAATTTGGTTATGTAGAAACTGGCAAAAATGGAAATTAAGTAATAAATATGTTTTCATAACTACTGTTTTTTCTCTGTAAGTTACATCTCCCCAGAATGGCTCCAGTTATATATAACCATGTTGATTCCAGAACAAAAGATATTGTATGTTTATATTTTTGGAGGATAAACATGCTGTTAATGAATTACTGATGTGGTGAATTCAAATAGTCACCGCTCAGCTGCAAAAAGCTATAATCATAGGATGTAAATGCTTCTTTTGACAAGCCAGTACAGTTCTATTGTATTTAACTGTCTGTAAAAAAAACACTTACAGATAAGTTGACTTTAGTATCCTAGCACAGGATTGCATCTGTCCATTTTGACGGATATTTGTATGCCTTAACTATGGGAACAAATTGTAGTTTTGCTTAAAACCATTCAAGCTTATTAATAATTTGCAAAACAAAAACTTGGGTCACTTTCTCTTTTAAGTGTTGGACCCCTATTATTTAAATAATTATCTACTATCCTATCAATAATTTTTTCATTTCTGGGGTGTAAAAAAAACAAAACACTTTAAAGCCTCATGCCAATATTCCATGCACGGTTCGCAAATATGGACGGAGTGCAATGGAACAGATTATTGGAACTCACTGCATCATGTGTTATTATTATTATATGTTTACTGGGTAAGTATTTTTTTCCAGATAGGTAAAACTAAACATTGTAAACAGCAGAAAGTCTAAGCATAATATTATTTAATACAAGTGCACCAGAAAAGTAAAACATCCAACATGGTACAATTTCTTTTTAAAGCAGGATCTTCTTGGCACTTGGCATTTTTTTTTAAGGGGGGTACTTGGAATAGTTTTGTAGCAAATTACTTTTCCCCTGTATAAAAAGTTAAAGCCCTTATTTACAATGTATATAACTATATTATAATTGTTAGCTTTGATGTATTTATTAAATGTCAATGCCATCTTTACTTCATTTCTAAGCAGGTGTTCTCTGAAGAACACTTTGAGTGCACACTGTAAAAGAGTGAACCCATTTTCTTTAGACCTAAAGAGGTACAGATTTCACAAGAGCAATAAATCTAAAAAAAAAAAAGAAATTCCATCTCATGAATCTTCTAATAGTTGTTGTTGTTGTTGTTGTTGTTATCATCATCTTTTTAAAGAACACATGGTAAAAATGCAGTTAAGAATAACAAAAAACACTAGGTAATTTGAAAAAAGAGCTGCTCAACTAAATGTATTTAGTTGGTGAGAAAAAAAATAAGTAAAAAAGAAATCTGGATTTTACAACACATAGTAATTAGTTAAAAGACTCATTGATACTACTTATTAACCCAACAAAAGGTATGGTAAGGTCTTAAAGCATACCCGGCAGGAGATCTTTGTTGACTAAAGTAAAGGCAGTGTAAAATCATTTTAGTGTCCAGCGTCAAGATGTAAGCTTTAGAAGTTTTATGCAAATTGAGAGATAAAGCCCATGGGGTGTTCCCTGGGCTGCAAAAGTCCAGCAATGTTCACAGAGTGGGCATTTACATACAGGTATAAGGACATTAGGTAGGGAATAATGGGCTGAATATTGTGTCTTTTAAGCTGAAGGGAATGTACCATAAGTTCTACAGTATCTCTTAGCTGAGATAACACTTCTAAAGCTTATAGTACTGGAATAACATAAGGGTACATAGTATAAGGGTACATAAGGGTTAAGGGTACAAACCCACACACCGTATACACAGCAGATACGCAACAAATACGCAGCAAATACGCAGCAGATTTGTTGGTACAGATTTGATGCTGTGTTCAGTTATTTATATCTAATCTGCTGCGTATTTGCTGCGTATTTGCTGCGTGTTTGCTGCGTGTTTGCTGCGTATCGCAGCAGTAAATACGCTGCTTATACGGTGTGTGGGTTTATACCCTAAGAAGGTCTATTGCAAAGGGCCTTTACTATAATGGCAACATGCTGCTGACAGGTCCACTTTATAAGAGTTCAAATTTATATGTAATACAGATTTAGGCTATGTTTACACTGCGTATGAGTCCGGCCACATTTCGTACGCCGCCGTACATGTGCAGCTGAAACTATGGGCGTGGGAAAAATCGACATGCGGCCGGATGCGTACGAACCGCGAACATACGCCTGTAGTACAGTTATGCTTCCCTAGCTTGTTTTGAAGCGATCTGAAACAGGTCATTTACTTGGAAATCTTCGCCCAGCCCAATAAAGCTTACAGAACCTTTTGGATCGAAAAATCAAGTTTAATTTGGCTGAAATAAGTACTCCGTACGGGGCCGCATGGGAATCCACGGCCGTGAATTTCAACATTTCCGTCCTCAAAAAATGTTATTGTTTATTTTTCATGGCGCCGTATATGATCCGGACATAAGCTCATACGTAGTGTGCATTGTGCGGGCGTATATCATATACTTTCAAGCGAACGCATCAACCTCAAAACTACGTGCGTATATTCGCGGTTCGCACTACAGCTGGACTCATACGCAGTGTGAACATAGCCATAAGCATATTTAGAATCCAAAGTAAAATTAGCAAATTTCTTCTTGCTATTCTTTACCTAATGCAAAGAAATGTTTCTCTATAATGCTAATAGCAATTACAAAGTTGTAAATTTTGTCAATGTATTTTTTTTTATTTGTTGTCTACATGCTGCATTTTATTTGTAGTACTGCAGTACCATCACATTCCTGGTGTACTCTTAGGCTATGTTCACACAACATTTTTTCAGCTCTGTTTAAAATTACGTCCGTCATTTTGAATCTAAAATAACAGACGTCATTTAGCTGTCTGGCCTCACCTTAGTGCAATGACGGCTGTTAGTACATTATTCTAGTTTGGGGTTACTAATTGTCCTATTGATAAGTCCATTGAATTTAATAGTAAAAACGGAGAAAAAACTGTGACAAAAGAAGAAAACGTAATAAAAAACATCCGCTGTTTGCAAAAAAAGTCAGAAAATATTCAATACAGTGTGTGCATTGGACGTCCGGCTTTCCATTGACTTCAATGCATCGCCATTGCAGTCAGTCAAATCGCGGCAATAACTGATGTTTTTTAAAATATCAAAATCGTCCACCTTTTCTCTATTTTTGACGTTGTGTGAACATAGCCACAATGTTATTTTTCTAAAATTGGGCAGTTTTGCTCCCACAGAAATTATGGAAATTGTTGCACAAATGTATCATTTATAGGCTATGTTCACACAACGTTTTTTTCAGCTCCATTTAAAATAACGTCTGTCGGGGGGCGCGGCCGGAAGCCGAGCTGAGCAGACACGCCTAATGTGAGCTCCGCTCCGTGACTTCGGTGTGCCGCTATTATCCTGCCGATATCTACTTGCCACCCGATTTATACTGCCTCGGATTACTCCAAGAACGTACCAGCCCTAACATGAGCCGTTCCAGACAGACCGGGGCAGCCGAAAAGCTTGCTAATTACATGCGGCCTCCCGGCCAACATGGCGCCGACATGCAGGATGCAGCACAGGACCACAGCGATGAGGTGGAGTCCCTCGCCTCTGATGTTGAGGACCCTGCACCCGAGCCAACCATATCTCACACAATTTACACACAATTACTTACAGCTATCCGAGCCTCCACTGCCTCGCTGACGGGTAAAATTGATGAGGTAAAGGTGGACGTGGGTCTCCTGAGACAAGACTTGCAAAACTTGCGTGCCCGAGTCAGGGGGACCGAGTCCCGGATCTCTACGCTAGAGGACACGGTTAACCCTATGCCGGCTAAACTTGCTTCTCTGGATAAAGCGGCTGCAGCCTGGATGTCCCGCACGGACAAGCTCGAGAACCGCCTGCGGCGTAATAACCTGCGAATCCTGAGAGCGGAGGGCAGGGACCCATGCTCATTTGCAGAACGCTGGCTCCGAGATCTGCTCCCGACTGCCTCCTTCTCCCCCGCATTCGCAGTTGAGCGAGCCCATAGGGTCCCCTCAAGGCCATTACCACTGGGCACGCCACCAGGACCGTTCCTCATCAGGTTGTTAAGCAGCCGCGACCGGGACGCAGCGTTGACAGCAGCCCGTAAAGCGGGTAAGCTCACCTATCAAAATGCGTCTATACTGCTGTTCCCAGATTTCTCAGCCGCGCTGCAGAAGGCCAGAGCGTCCTTTACCATCGTAAAGGCGAAACTGCGTGACCGCCAAATTGCCTGTTCAATGTCATTCCCGGCCCGGTTGAGAGTCATCTATGATGAAAAGGCTATATTCTTCACTTCGCCATCCGAGACTGAGGAATGGCTTCTATCACTGGGGCGCGGAGCCCGAGACCAGCCCTCGAGATCCCCGCGGCGCTGAATTTTGGTGAGGTGTGGAAGTTGACTGTGCACTGGCCGGCTGGCTTCATCTTCTGTTAAAGTTAAGTTATGATTAATGCCGCGACCTTTACCGCACATTCTGATCCTACAATGAAACCTGACATGCTGACCCCATGGTACATTGCTGCCTCCTTGACACTCCCTAGGCCCTGTGATATAGGGCGCTTAGCCTAAGAGCTCTCCAGACTGGCTCCACCCTTATTTACCTTTGTCCCCGATATATGGAGTGCCTTGGTACTGTATCTACAATGTACTCTGAGGTGGCGCAAGCCTAGGTACACCGGTTCACAACCTCACCTGAGTCTGAGTTCCTACCACCCTCTCAGACTCCCCCCGTGAACTTGCCACGTAGGCTGACCATTGTAGTCAGCACTGCATATACTGCTGTGTTAACTGTTGGTTGTTTGTTGAGTTACCTTTACTGTTTAGTTACTGCGGATTGCTGTGTCGAGTCAGATCAAACTTATATTTCTTAGACGTTAGCACCATAGATGTCTACACGTATACTGTCATTGAATGTCAGGGGGTTAGGTACACCTCGTAAAATAGCGCTGGTCTTTGATCATATCCGCAGACAGAACCCGCATGTGGTGTGTCTGCAAGAAACCCACCTCACGCCCTCCACTGTCCACTATGTTAATAAGCCCTGGGTGCAATGGTCTTTACATACTACACACACGACCGCCTCTCGCGGGGTCTCCCTCCTGGTGCATAGGTCTCTTCGGTGGGAGCCAGGCAGGACGCATGTAGATCCCGAAGGAAGAGCCTTGTTTATATCTGCTAAATTGGACCAAATTCCTATTGTTATTATATTTCTATACTTACCCCCCCCCGCTCCGATTTCTGTACTACATGAAGCTATACGCTTTGCATCGGAGTTCCCCTCAGCGCTCCATCTATGTATGGGAGACCTCAATATGGTATATGATCCTGTCCTGGATAGGTTTCACGGCCCGGGGGGACATCCGGTGCCTCCCTCAGCTTTGGTGTCCCCTTTGGCACGTTTGACTACTGAGATAGGTTGGATAGACTTGTGGCGTACAGCTCATCCTCACGCAAGGGAATACACATGCCATACTCCCGGGAGGGACTCCCTGTCCAGGATAGACTACCTGTTTGGTAACCCAAAAGCCACTGCCTGTTTAACATTCATGTCACACATTCAGAGGGCAATATCTGATCACTCCCTAATACTAGACGAATTTAATTTCACCCCACTGGCTATCCCGACAGGTCCACGCAAAATACATCCATTTTGGCTGTCTCTGTTCTCTGAACAGGACAGAATCCCAGATCAGTTGATAACCTTCTTACAGGTTAATTTACCCGCAGACAACCACTCTCACCTCTGGGAGTCCCTAAAAGCATATCTTCGGGGTTGTGTCCAGTCATCAATCTCTTACCATAAACGTGAGGCCACCGGGGTGGAGGATGAGCTGGCCGCTGAATGTGCCGCTAGGGAGGCCAGGTTTATAGCTCAACCACTGAGACTAATCGGGTCACTTGGTTGCAAGCTGGACGACAATATATGGCAACATTATATGAAAAGGCAAAGCGAAAGGTGTTTTTCACCAACCAATATTACTTCGAACATGGTAATCATTCTAGCAGCTTATTAGCCTATCTGATCCACAGGAATACTGCTTCACCTGCAGTGCTACGGATTAGGGATGCTGTGGGTAATTTAGTTACTAACAGTTCAGATATTCTTTCTGTGTTTGTAGATTTTTATACAAACCTATACTGCACGAGGCTCACCCACTCCCCAGCGGAAATAGCACACTATTTATCCACGGTAGAATTGCCCACCCTCTCATAGGACTTCTGCACTCTATTAGAGGCCCCTATTACCCTAGACGAGCTTAAAGAAGCAATG